>NC_054758.1:12070000-12375681 GCF_018143015.1 Lytechinus variegatus | reverse complement strand
ACTGCAAGACATGTATGATTGATTTAGGGACCAAAAAAAGACTTGCAATTGATCGCAAGTTTCTTGCAACACCCCATAAGAGTTCACTTGCATTGAAATGCATTCATGGTTTTCAGATAAACTTCTTTACCTGAATAACCCAGAAGCTTGCGAGAGGATTCCTCTTCATACAATGTAGCAGCAAGTATTGTATGCAGATTAGATTTCCTTTCCATTCACTATAAAGCTTCCTCAAAATGATCGAAAATTTCATCCACACTTCAGAACTTCAGTAAAAAATTGCCAACATGTTTTTTTTTCCGCACTCGGCAGAGGCAGAAGCTGTTCGACAGGGACATCCGACGAGTCACGTTCGTCATCTTCCAAAGACGGGAGTTCCCCAAGTACTTCACCTACCGGGCAAGACTGGATGTAAGTTTCAATACATGTACATATCAATGATCAGTATACAATGTTAGGTACATTCAATTATAAATAAGACAAATTCTTTAATGGTCGACTCAATTGACTTTTAAAGGGACAATTGAAGGAGTGATGTGGAGAGATCTCTTCTTTTAGTTCCTCTAAAGGAACACCTAAGAACTACCCTTTCTGTAAATTGTAAACGAGTGTGTTAACCCTATCTAGGCCGGGGTATTTTGGGAGTTCCTATGGCCGGATCTCGGCCGTCGACCGCGCAATCGCGCCGAAAATTGGCACACGGGTTGCCTGGGACATAATCTACAAGATTGTATAGTAATTTATTTCATGCGAATCGCTATTAAGTGATTATGCTAATTTATGCGTAATTAGTATGCGAAATCATACTTTTTCCTCTAACTCCCTAAATAAAGCTCCAAATGTACTAATTTTTGGTATAGAAACTCTTTGTGGTGTCCTAAGCAAGAGTACATGAAAAAAATTGTGATATCAAATCATTTTCTTATGTATTATATTGTTTTTTGCAATTTCTTATGTATTTCTTTGTTTTTTGGACCTTTTGTTTTTCATTGTTTTTTCAATGAAATTTGTTGGGGACTCTTCTGTGATCATAAAAAGAATACATTTAGACTAGCAAAACTAAAAATAATCATACATTTATGAAATTTGGTTGAAAACACAATTTGCATTGACTTTGTACACAAAATCACGTTTTTGAGCAATTTTCGGTCTGACATGCACTTACATAATGTTATGTAATTTCGGAACCACATACCCGGGTGATGCAAAATTGGTCTCAAAAGTTGCGCAAGACTTGAAAGTAAAAACTCACCGAGCGGCGCGGTCAAAAAATTTCGCACGGCGAAAATATCGCGCGATTCGTTGAGGGCCCCCCCGGCCTAGATAGGGTTAAGCAGATTTAGCTAGTTATGTGTATGTTAGTGAAAGCCTTTGTAGCTGACAAGGGGATGTACCAAATGCACAATGGATTGGATTGGAAGTAGATATAGGTGTATAGCGGAAAAAATTGCATGGGGGCGGAGGAAAATTAACCCCCCCCCCATGATAAAAGTGCCCTGAAAACTAAAAAAGGAAGCACTAGAAATCCCCATTTGTCACATCGTTAAAGCTTATCCAATGTTGCAGATTTAGGCATTAAGTTGGGAAAAGTAGCCCCCGAAAATGAAAAAAAAAAATCCCTGGTAGATGCAGTAGGTTCTATATTTTGAAGTTCGGAGAAAATTCTTCATAGGTTCTATGTAAATATTGAATAATTATTATAGAAGTATTAAAGGTAAATTCCAGTTGTGGTAATAATATCAAAATGAGTTTGTACAGAATCCAATGAAATGACCATCAAAGTGTCTGTTTGTATAAATAAAAGTCTTATGTGCCAAAGGATTCTGGAAGAAATTGTGTAATTGCTGAGAAATCAGCAAATAAGCATAGGATTCGGGTCAAGCGTCGGGCCCGACATTCAAAGCAACAATCATACACTGTCCCACGTGCGCTTATCTGTGTTGGTGATCTCCAGTGTGAACATTTTTCAGCGTAGATTTCAAGATTTCACAAAGTTCAGTTTATGTAAATGTACCAGATCTAGATCCTCGATGATATACTGACAATTAAGCCTTGTTTTACAGTCTTTCTCATGAAATCAGTGTTTACTGCAACCACTGGTATTTCTCTTTAATGTTGTCATTTTGAAGAATGCAATCGGATCTGTGATAACGTATTTTTCCTGTCTTATCTATCAGTTCCATGAGGACCGTATCTATCGCCATCTGGAGCCAGCCTTAGCATTCCAGCTGGAGATCAACAGAATGAGCAACTTTGATCTACACCTCATGGACAGAGCCAACTACCGCATGCATCTCTATCTAGGCTCGGCTAAGGTATGAAGATTATTATGATTGATGGTATAGGTACATGTATTGTTGTGGTCATGCCAAGTTGAAAGAACAGGTAGATTGCTGCATGTATCTCTAATTCTTAAGTGTGATGATGATGATGGTGGTGGTGATGATGATGATGATGATGATGATGATGATGATGACGACGATGATGGTGATTATGATGGTGATGATGATGATTATGATGGTGATGATGATGATGATGATGACTACGATGATGGTGATTATGATTATGATGAAGTTGATGATGATGATGTTGGTGATTAAGATGGTGATGATGATGGTGATGATGGTGATCATGATGGTGATAATGGTGGTGATGATGGTGATTATGATGGTGGTGGTGATGATGATGATGATTAGGGATTTAGTGAATTTGAAATTACACTGTTAAAGTGTATGATATTTGTAATTTCAAATTATTATTGCTAACAGGAATTGGCATTGTGAATTGATATGCGTTATACAAAAACTATTATTTATTGTTAGTAGTAAATTGATGTTTTTATCCTACCCGAATGCATTCCTGTTGTTTTTAGTTGAGTTTAATTGCAACTTCCATCCCCTTGTTTGCATGTGCATGTAATTTTATTTTTCAGTTCATCCAAACTCCTGTCGTACGAGACTACCATGCTGGCAGTGCAGATCATAAGCTCAAGCCCCCTGACCCACATGTAAATTTATTTGTAAAATACCCCCCTGATATAATCAACATATTTACTCAAGTGTGCCACTTCATAGTCACATTACATTTGCAGTTTGATCTTTTTTGCCACTAACACTTCAGGGGCCCGTTGCATAAAACTTTTTACCTGAGAAAACTCAGGTTGTTTTTATCCGAGTTTTTGCCCTGTGTTAAAGTCAATGGCAGAAATCATACTAACCTTAGTTTTCAGTTTTTACCAGAGTTTTCTCAGGTAAAAAGTTTTTTGCCACTAACACTTCAGATCAACACTCTTGAAGGGAATTTCACCCTCACAAAAACTTTATTTAAAAAAGTATAATATCTTTTTTTTTATTGAAATGGGTTTTATTGTGCCTTTAGTGTATCAACTGAGAAAGCATTTCACACCTGCTCAAAAAGAAAGCAATTTTAGTCATCATGAATAAAATAATGAAATTTGTGCATTTTATATTACATAACAAATGGAGCAGCTGCTCATACATGTACATGACATCACAAATGGTTTTTCCTCAAAACTTGACCAATATTTTTTATTATTTCTTCTGCTATTTTTCTAACAAACATTTCGTGAGGGTGAACTTCTCTTTAAACGTAAATGCCCAGTTGGTGTTTCATAATGCTGTTCATAAAGATGTGCACGGCGGAACATGTTGTTATCTGCTAAAGCAGCTACAGTACTTAGGGATATCATGTACATGCAGCACAAGAAAGGATCACCAGTCGATCGTTTAGTCGCTCATAACTTACAAACAGCTTTATTAAACACCCACCTCTTGTAACAATCATAGAATGAGTTTGAAGAGCATCTAATAACAGGACCACTCAGTATTTGTATATAAATTGTACGTCCATATGTGTACATGTATATCAATTGAAGGCAAATGAACGAAAAAAATAAAATACGTATGAATTGTGATGAAAAAAGGATACAATTCAAGGGAAAAAAATTGTGCCAAATAATTCTGTTAGAAAATATGGAATTACCGAGAAATTTACAAACTCAGGCCAGTGTCTGTTCTCAATGGTAATACAGTGTCCTACATATCTTTGTTGCCAATACATGTATTTAGTGTGATTGTTTTTTTTTAGCTTAGATTTCATGATCACTTTTCTTTTCTTTCTTATGAATGCAAGTCACAAACCTTAGATTTCCAGGAGAAAATGTAAAAGACTAGTTACCGGTACATGTACCATTCACTTACATAAAACCTTGCAAAATAGAAAACCTATGCATGTCGGCTTCTGTATTATATCTTAATATTCAGAGGGTGCTTCAAAGCGCTGTTCTTAAGTTAAGAGCGGGTGAAACTTTCTGATGCACTAAACAATCGCCAATGAACATTTTGGTGTATACCATTTACTGCAATAAAGGATCACCAGTCATTCTTAAAGGTGCTCTTAACTTTCGAACAGCTTTATGAAACTCCCACCAGGTGCCCCAGTGATGCAATGTACTACTAGTATAAAGTTCTCTAAAGAGCTAAAGATGTCCTTATTCATATCCATTCAAATGTGTATTATTGAATTTAATAGTTTAAGAAAATTCTTTATTTGGGTCCCATTTATTCTACATATTAATGTAAAATTTCTCTACTCACTTTTAACTTTTTTCTCTCTCACTTGGGAACCATTGATGTAGCACTAATTTATGCATTACATTTCATTTTACATGTACATACATGTTGAAAATTATTTATTTCTAGCCTAGAGAGTTGGGATTGAAGGAATACTAACAACTTATTCCATATACATGTAGGTGTAACATCCACTTGTTTGTATTTTGAAGGGAAGGTTCTTATTCTTCTTTTCTATGGATTTCTGTTCTATATTTCTAAACAGAGACTCATCACATACTTCTTAATAATGCTGTTATATACTCTATACTTCTGTGTGATAACTGTGTTGTAGCACATGAATACATGTATGAATCCTTTGTATAAAATGGAATTTATAAACAATGGTGCTCGAAAGTTAGTGAACCCCATCAGAAAATGAACACATTTAGAAGTGTTCAAGTTCTGCCAGGTTTTAGATGATTAATTGTGAAGTCAGGTGACTGAAATATTACTTTCAATGAAGTTTGTTTCTCTGGGCTCACCGAACCTTGTGATGTTGTTGTCTACATTCAACTCTCGGCATGAAGGAGTGCATTTTGGGGCAAGGTTCACTAACTTTTGAGCACAACTGTATGTTAAGGCGACCGCACACCTTACGATTGGTCTGCGACCCAATTTCAGAATAAAATGTAGTAGAATTTGATGCTAATATTGAGACTTGGAATATCTTAATGTTCTTAATCATGGTATGAATACCCATGTTCAAATTTGTGACTTTGCTGTCATCCTTCTTAGAATAAAAGCGAATTTAATATCTAGTCGTAATGACGTCATAGCAGTCGAACGATTGGCTACGATTTGAAACTAATTTGGCCTTTACTTCAAAATAAAAGCTTGCAATCTTTCAAAATGGTTATATTAGTATTCTTTCAATTGATTTTAACCTCAAAAAATGATATGTTCCATTCACATTTTCAAAACTGAGCAAACTGCGATTTGTTCCAAAATCGGATCGCGAACAGTCTTAAGGTATGCGGTGGCCTTTAGTGAATGAACATGTGTGAGAAAAGAAAACAAAAATACATCTTCTATGATCAGACATCTTTTTCTTGTGTGTGTGTGTGTGTGTGGAGGTGGGGGGGAAGGGTGTAGGGAGGGAGAATGTCATATGAAATTGACACACACAGTACATGGTTCACATTTGATTATGTACAGTGTAGATGGTTTGCTTGCAGTGCTATTTGAATTTGGAAAAATTAATCACCAACAAATGATATTACATGTTTTATATTTTCAATCAGCTTTGTGAAAATTATCAAATTTGCGGAAAATTTCTTTTAAAATCAGAAGTGTTGCCATCCAAAGCAATAAAAAACTTAATGAAAAATTGTGATAAATACTTTTGTACATGTAGCACAAAATAAAATCAACATTCCATTTGCAATACATGTATTTTGTTCTTCATATTTTGATATTTTGCTGTTATTGAAAAATCCTTTCAACACAGGTACATCTACATGCATCCTCAGAGTTCTGTTCTTTGCTAGACTTTCTGAAAAAAGGCAGAACAACATGCACTTATTTTCTTGACTATATTTACTGGAAAGCTGCTATACTTCATCACTTTTATGCTGGATCGCAAACCTTTCTAAAAATGTATCATTTCCTCTATGTTTACAGGTGGAGAAAGGTCAAGAGGTCACCGACTACCGCTTCTTCCTGCGAGCCATCATCCGTCACTCTGACCTGGTAACCAAGGAGGCATCCTTCGAGTATCTCCAGAACGAAGGCGAGAGGATGCTCCTCGAAGCTATGGATGAACTTGAGCTTGCCTTCACCCATCCCGATGTAAGTTTGTATGATAAATCAGTGTATAATACATGTACATGTAGTTACTATTCGCTGAATATTTAGATTACAGCCTTCTGATTGGTCAAAGTGCATCGCAAACACCCTTGTAGATATAAATTTAGTACATGTATCTGAATACCAAGGGTGAAAGGGCTCCTCGAGCTATTGATGAACTGGAGCTTGTTTTTTATCCATCATAATTAAAGCTAATTACAAAACGGTGTATGCATGTAGTTGTTACCTTTCACTGCACATTCAATTTGTAGCCTTCTGATTGGTCAGAAACATTGCCATGTTTCTTCCTTTTGCTATGGAATAGCAGTTGTTTTTGCCTTCAGACTTAATTTTGAGCCAATGCAATAATGCATCCCTCTTTGCAACCCTTTTTTATTTTAGTCCAAACGGACAGACTGCAATCACATCTTCTTGAACTTTGTACCCACCGTGTACATGGATCCGCTGAAGGCCACAGATAGCTTACGGAACATGATCAGCCGCTACGGATCCAGGCTTTGGAAGCTACGCATCTTGCAGGCAGAACTCAAGCTTAATGTCAAGTATGTTATGTGATAATATTGAAATTGATGATGATGATGATGGTGGTGGTGGTGGTGGTGATGATGATGATGATGATGATGATGGTGGTGGTGATGATGGTGATGAAGATGTTAATGATCATAATGATCATGATGCTTTTACGGTGATGATGATGATGATTTTATGATGATACATGTAACTGTGGTGATGTCACGTGTAGCAGCTGTTACTTGGATAAAACATCAGTGAAAAAGTAAAATCTAGATCAAAAGCAGTAACAAAATAATGTTTTTCCTGCTGCATACAACTCTATAGAATTCATGGTTACAGCAATACACTCTCCAATATGTATACAAAATACAACAGGGTATAATCAAATATTTTATTTTTCCTGTGGGGCATGGTCTACAGCTCTTGCTTTTAATGTATTTTCATGATCGCAATTTAAATCATTTTTTGTTACAGGTTGAATGCACACAGTCCACTACTTCCAATAAGGATCTTTGTGA
The DNA here is from genome assembly GCF_018143015.1 of Lytechinus variegatus. Lineage (NCBI taxonomy): Eukaryota > Metazoa > Echinodermata > Echinoidea > Temnopleuroida > Toxopneustidae > Lytechinus > Lytechinus variegatus. The sequence goes on along the minus strand of NC_054758.1, from coordinate 12,368,210 downwards.
CCAATGAATCAGGGTATCGTCTAGACATCAGTACTTACCTGGAGGAGACAGATCCTTCTACTGGTTTGGTGAGTTTAATGAGATAAATATGAATATTAGCGCTGTTGACTTTTTTCTCAAGTGTTGAAAGGAAAAGGAAACAAATTCTGGTAACAACAGCAAAGTGAATATTCACAAATTTGAACAAAGCTTAGACAGAATTACTTAAACTATAAATAATTGATATTTGCCAAATAGTTTTTCAGGAAAGTGTGAAATTACCAAGTTAACGAGGAGATGAAGAAGAGTGAAAATACTGAAAAATGCCTGTCCGTTTAACATGTGGTCCCATATATTGTTACCTGTGTTAGCTACACCAGGAAAAGCATGCGGTAATGAAATGAATATGATTTCAAGCAAGCCTGAATTATTGTAGTAACACTTTAATCTAAATGAAAATTCTCAAATGCTCAAACTACTCTTCTCAGCACATTGGGGTTGACAAAGGAGTGTGCTGTCGAACGAAGGTTTGACATGATGACCTCGACCTTATTCCAATATCGACTTTTGTTGTGCAGGTGAAGTTTGTGTCGTATGGCATGCGAAAAGGAGTTCTCCACGGTCGTTTGATCAACGCCCCCTACATGACCAAGGATCATCTACAACTCAAGCGATACCAGGCCCAGAGCCTGGGCACGACTTACGTCTATGACTTCCCTGAGATGTTTAGACAGGTAGGCCCGTATTCTGAAGTCGGGTTTAACTTAAACTCGGGTTTAAAGTTGTGGTTTAAGTATGGACAGCCAATTGTTACATAATTACTAACAGTATAGAGACATCAAACTTCAGCTAATTCAGCTCTCAAACAATTTATAATTGTGTAGGAAGTATAAATAAATGATTGTCTTCACCATCGATGAATCAGTAAAGAGCACAATAAACATAAGAAACATACAACTTAATAAAAAGTTTGATACTTTTGGCTTTCCATACTTAAACCACAACTTTAAACCTGAGTTTGAATTAAACCTGACTTCACAATACGGGCCAAAGGGTATTACATACACTACCTCCAGACCAATTTGAGGGTGTTTTACAATGATTTCAAGTCTTGTGTTGGCTTTGGTGTTGGGGTTGAAATTTTGATTGCCTTCCCCTTGCTCCAAAGCTTACTCAGAATTTGAAAAACTGTTCCAGATCACATTATTGACATCTAAACAACTAGTGAGTGACTTTTCGGGACCATCTTCATGTTATGTTTGGTGTTATAATCGTGTAAAAATTGACTTAACACCAACACCAAAAGGTCAATACTGAACTTGAAATCACCCAATGTACCAAGTTTGGTGTTCCATTACATAAGAAATTTTTAACTACTTACATTGCACATATGAAATTTTACTGCTGACATTTTGAACTACTGAAGCCACTTATAACTGTCAAAAAACTATTTAGTTTCAGTTGGCTATCAGATATTGAACACTAGGCCTTGCTTCATTCAAGGTATCTTATATTAAGATCCATACTCTACATGTAGTTTCATGATTTGTTGGATGGTATGATTCATAGTTCCAAAATGTCATAACTTTGCATTCTATTTTCTGGTATTAATTTATGTCTGACAAGAAGTCATGCTTGAGTGCCAATGTACTTAACACATTATCTCGTTGTCTGTTTGAAGTGCTATATCGATTTTGATTTTATTATTATTATTATCATTATTGTTTAGTGTGCTGTACAGCACATCCCATAAACGTGATATGACAAATTCAGAGATGCAGGGAATTGAACTGTGATTTATAAGGAGACTTAAATATATTTTTAAACTTGAGCTTGAAATCAAAGAAACTAATGTGAAAATCATTGAATGATGGGCCCAAAACTGAAACATTCTTTTTTAAACGTACATGTATCTTCTGGTCATATATATTTACATTTACCAAATAGACACTGAATATTTGCCATATCTTAATTCATCATTATTTGAATACATTGTCTATGTTTCATGTCATTACACTCATGTCACTGCTCTTTGTTTGCTCTACCATTTCTTCCTTACTTATTTCGCTGACTCCCTTCCATGTTTCCTTTATGTATTGATTCTTACAACAGAATCTAGTCATTCTGTGGGAGCAGCACAAGAAGAGCCATCCTGAAGTGGAGATTCCGGAAGAAATTGTAAGATATTCTATTTTTTGCTGATATTCTGTCCATTATTTGTGAATCATTTTTCAATTCAATTCAATTCAATTTTATTTGGCAAATTAAAATAATCAAGAAGTTACAAAGTAAACAAATACATAAGAATGAGCCAGGACCTCTGAAAAAGCATCCTGTGCTTATATTTGAGGCCCTAAATGACAAATAAGAAATACAATAAAATACAAAAAATAACATTAAATTAACTTTGTTTAAAAACGTAAGTATTAGCTAAAGGCCTGCACACCATAAAAGCACATACACCCACAAACACACATTGCAACATAGGAATAAGGAAAGTGAGAGAGAAAAAATAGATAATAGAGGAATAATAGAATCATAGTAAGAGTAAGAGCGAGAAAAGAGGATAAAATGAAGAAAAAGAAAAGGAGTCATCTCCATAGTTAATTAAGTAATATTTATCCAAAGAGAGATTAGAGGAGATTATGTTTACAAGTTTGTTTTTCTGGTTGAAGAATTGCCTCGACTGGGTGATTATTCTTCTTATTGACGGTCGGCTTACACGTAGGCTGAGTCTACTGTTTTCTTATTCTCTGTTATTTCTTTCTTCCAATCTTCAGATGACGGGACACGAGCTAGTCCATGACAGGAACAATGAGCTTCAACACATGAACAGAGTACCAGGAGAGAACACAGTAAGTGATAGAATAGTCCTGTCCCCCTATTCTCGACATTTAGGAATTGACTTGGCTTTGAACAGGGATGGAATCCTGTGCCCCGTCTCACAAAGAGTTACAAGTAATCCAATCAACCTCAACTGGGGCCCGTTGCAGAAAGAGTTGCATTTAAACGCAAGTCAAAAAATCAATCGCAAGTCCCAAATGCGCGCTGTTGATTGGTTGAAAATCAAGTTGCACATGATTTTTAGAGTTGCGATTGATTGCAACTCTTTCTACAACTGGCCCCTGATCGGAAATCCTTCAGTGTCATAATTTTTCTTCAAGAAATTTGCACGATCTCCTTTGTGAACAAAAAGATAAAGAGCACTCAAATTTCAAGAAAGCAATAGATACATGTATACTGTTTAGGAGTATTCTTTATATGTCGAAAATGTTTTGAACAAACTTGAATTTTAGATGTTGACGTTGCTCGCTTTCCATAGTTGTGATTGATTTGATCAGTTTTAAGTCTTTGTAAGATGGGAACCTGGTGAGCGTTTCATCAACATTTTCATCCGACATATTGCCAGGGGTCCGTTGCAGAAAGAGTTGCGTTTAAATGCAAGTCAAAAAATCAATCGCAAGTCCTAAATGCGCGCTGTTGATTGGTTGAAAGTCAAGTTGCATATGATTTTTAGAGTTGCAATTGATTGCAACTGTTTCTGCAACGGGCCCCAGATCGGACAGTTTTCCTTGATTGTGATTGGCTGAGAAGCACTGTTACTATGGTGACTGTCAGATAAAATGTCCGACAAGTCCTCTCATGAAATGTTCCCTTGGCTGGCCCTGACCTTGGACTGCACCACTTTTACAAAGTCAATGGTGCAATGTTTTCTTCAGCAGCCTCATGATGTGGAACTCCCAGGCCTCAACCCCTCCCTGGAATTCATACCTGTAAGGAAGGTGTCAAAAGCCTAGAGTTTTGAACTAAGCAGTCATACAATAAATCAGAAATTTTGGCAGTCTTGTTTCCTTTTTTTTTCCATTTTTATATATTTTTTCACCTAATATATATGTGGGTTTCTACATGTATGTTGTGAAGTCAGCATGAAAATATTTGGCATTTAAAAGATCAATTTTGTAATTTTCAAGTAAATGGTGAATATTCAATATGTTCCAGAATTATAATGATTTAAAAAAAAAGTTATCTGTAATTAAGTGAGAGCAAAATTTTTAGTTGTGAAAGATAAGGTCAAGCAACAACTGAATGTACGTGTTCTTGAAACTGTGCTTTATCTATTTCTTTTCAGATTGGTATGGTTGCATGGCAGTTTACATTCCTCACCCCGGAATACCCTAAGGGTCGTGACGTGGTCGTCATTGCCAACGACATCACCTTCAAGATTGGATCATTTGGTGTGGAGGAAGATAGCCTCTTCCAGGTGCGTTTTTACGGCTTTAGATTGTAGAGGAAGAGATATTTTTCATGCTCTTAGATAACAATAACAAAATAATATTAACAAGATTATAATGAAATTAGGAATACTTGAATCTCATTTTGCATAATTTGGTAACGAAATACAAAATGATTTTCATCAGAAGAAACCCTGCATAGTGGGAACCTTGACAGGTGTCTTCACATCCAGGCAAAATTTGCATTGATCAAACATTTCACAGCCCAGGGCCTGTTTCATAAAAAGTTACCACTGTTGTAACTTTGCCATCATGGCAACTACATGTGCCATGATGGTAACCTTGATTTTGATTGGCTGCTGAGCCCCGTTGCCATGGTACCATGATGGCAAAGTTACAACAGTTGTAACTGTTTATGAACTGGGCCCCTGATCTGATCTGAAAAAGCCCAGGGATAATTGGTTTGAGCCTTGGCTTGACCCTCAGGCTGGCCAACAAGTTGATTTGAAAACGACTGATTTTCTAGCAGGCCATTTTTTGAATGGGGTATTTTACCGCATTGGGTGGTATTTCGATCGCTATGGTTTAGTTAAACCTGGGTTAACTTAGACTACAATTTTATGGAGTGCCATTTGTCAATTCGTTCACCAAAATGATAGTTTGTTTGTCCTGCTGCAAAATAGTTGTCAAAAAATGATGAAGACGTGAAATAGAAAGAATAGGAAAATGTTCACAAATATTTATGAATTTTAATGAATCAATCGATACATGATGATTACCATGAAAATGGGGAAAATATCATGGAGTCCAGCATTTCGTAGAAGTGAGGCGTAAAATTATAATTAAGACGGGGTTAAATCTAGGTCTAATTATCAGGATACCACCCATTGACCCATATTCTGAAGTCAGGTTTAACAGATCATGGTCTAACTCGTGCTAAAATTATGGGAAGCCAAACGTTTCAAAATTTTGTTTACAGTGAATGCTTCTCATGTTTACTGTGCTCTTTACTAATTCTTTAATGGTGAAGACAACTGTCATACTTATCCTTCCCAGGCAGCTAATAATGTTTTGGGAGTCAAATGAGCTGATACATTGAACCTTTACTGTTATAGATTTATGTAACAACTTGATTTCCATAGTTAAACCACAACTTAAAACTGGAGTTTAAATGAAACCCGGCTTTAGAATACGGGCCATTGGGTTTAGCGGCATGTCCAAGGTTTTTGCTTATGCTGGTTTCTTGTATTAATTCTCCAATGCAGAAAGCCTCAGACCATGCAGTCGAGAAGGGGATTCCCCGCATCTACATCTCGGCCAACAGCGGGGCTAGGATCGGACTGGCTGATGAGGTCAAGTACCTCTTCAAGGTCGCCTGGGAAGATGCAAAAGAACCGGAGAAGGTATGCCTATTCCAGTCATAAGATCTTGTAATAATGATAATCTGTATATGTGTAGGGCATATCACATTGTCATTTCACTTCCCTACAGGCTTCCAAACCCTGGCTTTACAAGCCTGGAATGTCTTGTTGCGTGGTGTAGTGGTTAGAGCTTAGGACTCATACTGTAATCGCAAGGTTGTTAGTTCGAATCCCCACTCTGCCTGAGAGTAATTTCTGTCATCTATAACCCCAGCCGCTTTGACTGATTAACCTAGACGTAAAATGTTTCCTAGGTAATTGGTTTAATACCAGCTTGGCGTTTGCCAGCAAAAGGCTGTGCTTAAGTGCTCAAGCATTTCTGACTAGAGCATGATTTTTTTTTTAATCAAAGTATGTGTAGTTATTCCTTGCTATTGCCCTACAAAGCAGTAAATATCTGATAATTATTTCATTTTGTTTATTCAGAGCAGTGTATGTTTGCAGTAATCTTATTCCTTATCCCTTGGTCCTCTGCAACTTCTGCCAAAAGTACTGCCGTTGTCTTCCGCCGTAACATACATACCTTGTATGTCTGAATATTTAAACTTTTCATGGCTTTGGTTCATTTTATCATTTGAAAAATGAATCAATTGATTTTTTTTTGTTTTATTGATATTTGATTGGCTTATTCATTCAGATAAATATCTGATTTTTATTATTTGTAGGGATTCAAATACCTCTATCTCACACCGAGTGACTTCAAGAAGCTGACTCCTTTGAACTCTATCCGTGCCGATCACATCGAAGAAGATGGAGAATCTCGCTACAAGATTACAGACATCATAGGTGAGCTTTATATTAACTTTGTTCTCAAGCAGTTGGTCTATTTCTCATATTGACGTGGAGCGTTGTGGCCCAGTGGATTAGTCTTCAGACTTTGAAACAGAGGGTTGTGGGTTCGAATCCCAGTAATGGCCTAAATTCCTTCGGCAAGAAATTCATCCACACTGTGCTGCACTCAACCCAGGTGAGGTGAATGGGTGCCCGGTAGGATTCATTCCTTGAACGCTTTAGCGCCTATTATATGGCTGCTCAGCTACAGCCGGGGTAATAATATGATAGCCAAGTATCAAAGCGCAGTTGAGCATATGCACATAGTAACTGTGCTATATAAATGGACATATTATTATATTCTAGGCATTTTTTTTTCTATTTCTAGAATGACACACCCACCAGTATGTATAAAGCTAATACTTGAGTTTCTTTTGGGCAATTCCATAAAATATGTACATCCAACCACCTATATGTTGAACCTTCATGAAATACTCTGTCTCTGATTTCTTGTTCTTTTGACAGACTGTAATGTCTTAAAAGGACCAAGACTTCATCAGTTTATGAAGTGAAGTAAAACTTAAGAAAATTGGGGGTCGGACATACTTAAAGGTTGATCATTTTATGGAATTGCCCTTTTTTATATATATATATATATATTTTTTTTTACATTAGGCAAGGATGAAGGATTGGGTGTAGAAAACCTAAGAGGAAGTGGTATGATCGCAGGAGGGACATCAAGAGCCTATGAGCAGATCATCACCCTCAACATGGTACGTACATGTACAAGGGAGAACCATTTAGTTGGGGTCAAAGGTCGAATAACCAGTGGTCAGATTAAGCTTTGTTTCTCAATTTTTTTTCTCATGAATAGGGGAGCATTTCATGAAAGGACTTTGATGGATGTTTGTGAAAAAAAATTATGAAATAAAAAACATTGGCTTTAGTTTTAAATCTGATGTTAAAGATGCTGTATGACCAAAGGAGTCTCTGTATCAATTTAAAAGCTTGCATTTTTCCCATACCCACCCAGGGGCCCGTATTCTGAAGTCAGGTTGACATGTAGCTTAGACCACGGTTTAACTCTGTGCTAAAATTATGGGGAGCCAAAATTTCAAAAATTATGTTTATATTGTATATTTCTTATGTGTACTATTTTGTTTCCTTTTGCTTTCATAATAAAAGAAAATACTTCAGTTATCGTTCCTAGACAATTATGAACGATTTGAGTGTCAAATTGGTTAATAAAGTGGATTTGTACTGTTAAGGATTTGTGCCTCAATTGGCTATCGGTACATGTAGTTAAACCACAAACCACAACTTCAAACCAGGGTTTAATTTTTGAAAACCGAGTTTAGGATGTTTAACGGAGGCATTAAAAAAAAACCCAAATATGATGTATTGCTGGAATGTCAGTGCATTTACGCTGCTTGCATGCGGAATGTTTTCTGTTTTATCAGAAAGGTACATGTATAAGATGTGCATTATACATAATAAATATGAGAGTAGTGTAAAAAAGATACATGCTTCATAAAGCAAAAAAAGGGGGGGGGGTATTGATGGTTAGAATGAAAATATTTGTAACACTTATATTAGGTAAATCTCCAGAATTTTTTTTTTGCCAAAAAAAAATCCATAACAAGTTCATGCAATCTTCCTGTCACCCGCAAATATTAAAGTTTATAGTTTGAAAATTGTTCCACTTTCAGGTCACCTGCCGCGCCATTGGAATCGGATCATACGTGGTCCGCCTCGGTCAGCGCATCGTCCAGAATGAGAACTCCCACATCATCCTGACGGGAGCGGCCGCACTGAACAAAGTCCTCGGACAAGAGGTCTACACGTCTAACAGCCAGCTTGGCGGCATACAGATCATGCACAACAATGGTGTCACACACGCCGTCTCAAGGGATGACTTTGACGGTGTGGGGACGCTACTCAGGTGGCTCTCGTACATGCCAAAGGTGAGGCGATTCTCTGTAAACTATTTCAATTCAATTCAGTTCAATTTTTTTCAAAATCCATTCCAGTCAATTCAATTTATTTCAACTCCATTCCATTCAGTTCATTTTAGTCCCATTCAGTTTAATTCAGTTCTTTTTGCTTTAATGTAATTCAATTCAATTTACTTTATTTCAATTTCATTCCATTTTGTTTCCTACAGTGTCAAAATTTGTTACGCTCACATTTTAGAATCACAGTCACTTTATATAAGCTTAACATTACTTTAATGGGCTTTAGAAACATTGACATATATGTACATTTGTATATGGATATTTTGTATATAATGCATTGTCTACATGATCTAGTATACAATTTATATAATTAGCGTAGTGTATTATTTTTAATAAAGTATTTAGCACATAATTATTTTAAATGTGATAGGAGAAACTGACACAGTAGTCATCTACGATGTACATGTAGTCTTCTCAAAAGACAATTATGTAGTGCTACATGTAGGTGATATTTTTCCTAGAATAGCAGTCTGTAGGGCAATTTGTACAGACAAAGGAGGGTCATGCTGAGACAGATGCTGATAAAGATGCTGCCGTCACCTTCCTCCCAGCTCTTTTTTCTTCCCATTAAAGCATTTTGTGTATGAATGTAGTGCATAATTATTATTTTTTAAATTTTTTTTTCTAGGCAAAGGATAGCCTCGTTCCCATCATTCCCAGTGCAGACCCAATAGAAAGGGAGATTGATTTTATCCCATCAAAGGCACCATACGATCCAAGACACATGCTTGCTGGTCGACCCAACCCAGGTAAGGGATGGCAGTGACGACGACGTTGGCGATGATGATCCTGATGATGATGTTGATGATGATGATGGTGGTGATGATGATGGTGATGATGATGTTGATGATGATTATGTTGATGCTGTTGATGATGATGATGATGGTGATGATGATGGTGATGATGATGGTGATGATAATGATGATGATAATGATGATAATGAATATGGTGATGATAATGATGATAATGAATATGGTGATGATGATGATGATGATGATGATGATGATGATAATGATGGTGATGGTTACAAGGATGATGATGATGGTGATGTTAATAATGATGGTGATGGTTACAAGGATGATGATGATGGTAATGATGATGGTGCTGCTGCCGATGATGCTGATGCAAATTATGTTGATGATGATTTAGGTGAGAAAGAATTTAATGATATGAGGTTGAGGTGCAGAAGGATGCTACATGTATAGCATTTGTGATAGTGATGATGGTCATGAAGAAAGCGATCATACTGTAATAACCCTGATCATGATGACCATGATTGTGAAGAAGCTGATTATGATAAAATAGGACATACTGTATTGTCATCCAAAATATAATCATTAATATTAAAACCATCTACATGCAGACATCAATCAATCAATCAACATTAATCTTGTTTCAGATAAGGTCAGTGAGTGGCAGTCTGGATTCTTTGACAAGGGTAGCTTCATGGAGATTATGGAACCATGGGCCCAGACTGTCGTTGCAGGAAGAGCCAAGTGAGTCAGGCATCATGGATTTTTTTATAACCTCGAGTACTTGTATTTCGACTCAGAATTGGGGACATTTCATTTATTAAAACCTTATTCGCTTAGATTATATATACTTCAAATTGCAGCAGTTTGGTTTTCTATTCATTGGTGTGTTTTCTTTTACAGTTATTGTATCAGGAATAAGAAGAGAAAGGGCAAAAATGTGTGTGTAGGAGTTCAGCAATTTTTTAATTTGCATTGAAATGCTGTGATACATGTAGATGCTATTGAGGGCCTTAATGATTTTCCTTGTACTGTTTGTATTTAATATTTTGTGAAAGAAATCAGAGCACAGTGTGTACGGTTTATATATATTTTATTCAATTTCAGTGTTTTGCATCATATATTTTCTTTGTCAAAGTGTGACATTAAAAACTGTCCTAGTTTAAATTTAAAGAAGGACACTGAGTTTTTAATCCAATATACATGTAATGGCAGTACTTTTAATGTTGCTACTTTTCCAGCAAACATTATTCATCCTTTGTATTCTCCTTCCTCTTATTTTAAAAGATTGGGAGGTATTCCTGTTGGTGTCGTCGCCGTGGAGACGAGGTCGGTGAACATTGAGATCCCTGCTGACCCAGGCAATCCTAACTCAGAAGCGAAGGTAAAATTTTTACATTTTTTTTGTACATTATTGTACTCTCTCTATTTTATCCTCCCCTCTCCTTATCGTCAGCTCTCTTTCTGTCTTTCACTCTCTCTTTAACCTGGTGGGTGTTTCATAAAGCTGTTAGTAGCAAGCATCTTTAAGAATGACTGGTGATCCTTTCTTAATGCACATTAAATGCACGTTAAATGCACATTAATGTAGATTTGGTGTTTATCATTTACCACAAGAAAGGATCATCAGTAGTCTGCAAAATCGCTCGTAACTATTAATAGCTTTATTATGCACCCACTGGGTACAAGTCATGTACATGTAATTGGTAGTTCATCTCACGGTTTCTCAATGATTTTTTTTTTAGCATACGATTGTACATTCCAGTATTATACTTATGACATCATGAGTTATTGCAAAGTAATTATTCAAGAAAAAATAATATCGTTAGTCAAATCTTCTATTTGAATATTTCTTACATTCAGAAAATGTTTGTCCTTTGTACTTTCAAAATAGACGATTTCTCAAGCTGGAATGGTGTGGTACCCAGACTCAGCCTTCAAGACTGCACAGGCCATCAAGGATTTCAACAGAGAAGGGTTACCACTCATTGTCTTTGCCAACTGGAGAGGTTTCTCTGGAGGAATGAAAGGTAAAATGAAGAATGGAGGGAGGGAAGCGGTGGATTAAGAGGAGAGGGGTGATGGATGGAAAGATGAAGGAGGGATGGATGGATAAAAAGAGTGAGGGATGGCTTGATAGATAGATGGAGGGAGGGAGGGAGGGAGGGAGGGAAGGGGAAGAAGGAAAGAGAGAGGGAGGGAAGGATAGGGGTAGGGAGGGCAGAGGAAGGGGAGGGAAGGATCAAGGGATGGATGGATTGATAGAGAAATGTAGGAAGGGGAGGGATAGTTATAGAATTGGATGGAGGGAGGGAAGGATGAATATAGAGATGGATGAAGGGAGGGGGCATGGAAAGGGGAGCGTTTGATAAATGGATTCAGATTCAGATATTTTTATTGTCCAATTGTACTCGAGTACAAAAGGAAATTCAATTTGTTTGCACAAAATAATTTAGAATAGTACATGATATAGACAGAAGATTACACGATACATAGTAGAATAACATATATTAAGCATACAAATCAACAAGCAAAGATAAGAGAAATTAAGATAAAGACAGGGGGTAACATAATTTCAAGTATGGCTATTAAATGGATGATTGGAGGGACAGAGAAATAGTATGATGTACATGTAGGAAGGAGTGGACCAGCCAGCTATATATGCACAGACACAAAGTGCGTTGCTTCTTTCTAGAGTGAGAGTGTTCTGTTAGAATAGTAACTGTTATGTGACAAGCACTCCCTCCATTTCCACTTTCCAGACATGTACGAGCAGGTGCTGAAGTACGGGTCCTACATCGTCGACGGCCTGTGCGAGTACAAGCAACCAGTGATGGTCTACATCCCGCCCTTCGCTGAGCTGAGAGGAGGATCTTGGGTGGTTATCGATCCCTCTATCAATCCTAAGTACATGGAGATGTATGCCGATGAAGACAGCAGGTACGTCAATGATAATCCGACCCATTACTGAACCCTGCATAATAGAGCCTGGTGATGGATCATGTAGCTGGGGCCTGTCTTACAAAGAGTTGCGATTGATCTGATCAATCGCAATTATGGAAAGCCAGCAAAGTCAACATATAAAATGCATGTTAAAAAAAAATTCTAGATAAGAATGTATATCCATAAATTCATTGATTTCTTGACTATTTGGTCTGTTCTCCTTTGTTTGCAAAGGACATTTTGCAAATTTCCTGTAGAAAAAATGATGACACTGACTTCCATAGTTACGATTGAGTGGATCAATCGGAACTCTTTGTAAGACGGGGCCTTGATTGATACTGTATGTTTTGAATAGGTTATTGTGTATAATCAGTCAAAAAATCAGCCGTAAGATCAGTCAGTATCATAATGGTTTATGTTACAGGTTCTTGGTTTAACTTGCATGTATTAGACAGTAAGCCATTGCCTAGTACTGTAAGTTTATGCTGAAATAATGGAAAATCAAATATATCAAAACCTTTTTTTAAATCTGTATAAGTACACATTTTTGTTATGTTTACTAGGGTTATCTCTAATCATTGATGAATTAAAGGGGAAGTTCACCCTGAAGAAAACTTTGTTGTAAAAATAGCAGAAAAAATAGTAAAAAATATTGGTGAAGGTTTGAGGAAAATCCGTTAAAGAGTAAGAAAGTTATTAGAGTTCAAAATTTTGGATTTGTGACGTCATAAACGAGCAGCTGCCCCATGTGTTATGTAATATAAAATGTATGAATTTCAAATTTTGTATGGTTCCTGATGACTTAATTTTGTTTTCTTTTCATGATCGGGTGTGAAATGATTTGTCTATTGATATACAAAAGTTACAGTGAAAACCATTTTCAATTTTCTGAGAAAATGACATTTCATTGATTTTTTACCATTTGCTATGTAGGAATGCTGCTCGCATATGACGTCACAAATCAAATAATTGAAATTCTAATAACTTTTTAATTATTTGAAGAATTTTTCTCAAACCTTCGGCAATATTTTTTATTATTTTTTCTGCTATTTTTACAATAAACTTTTTGTCAGGGTGAACTTCCCCTTATATAGGAAGTAGTAATGTTTTCCTGAAAGTTTTTTATAAATAATTTGAATGTCAAAAGAGCTAAGAAAAAAAATATATTTTCAGTTGAATATAAAAGCTTGGCAATTGACATGTAAACCATGTGCCTTATAAAGAACATCAGAAATATTTCTTATCCACCAGAGATTTTTATATCTTTTTGATACATCATAATAAAGATCCTGGTTAATCCAATTGTTAAGGTTTATATTTGATTATGATATAATGGTCATTTCTCTGGATGAAAGATGTTTGAGAACATTCTTAGACATATATCCCATTTTCATTCTTTTAGGGGAGGAGTTCTAGAACCAGAGGGTACGGTAGAGATCAAATTCCGTAAGAAGGACCAAGTGAAAGTGATGAGACGCATCGATCCGGTTTGTTCTGCTCTCATGGAGAAACTGGCCAGACCAACGCTCAGCAAAGATGAAAAGACAGGTAGGGGTGGTGGTGATGATGGAGGTGGTGGTTGTGGTGGAGGTGGTGATGATGATGATGATGATGATGATGATGAAGATGAAGATGATGATGATGATGATGATGATGATGATGATGATGATGATGATGATGATGGTGGTGGTGGTGGTGGTGGTGGTGGTGGTGATGATGATGATGATGATGATGATGATGATGATGATGATGATGATGATGATGATGATGATGATGATGATGATGATGATGATGATGATGATGATGATGATGATGATGATGATGATGATGATGATGATGATGATGATGATGATGATGATGATGATGATGATGATGAGGAGGAGGAGGAGGAGGAGGCGGCAGAGGATGGTGGTGGTTGTGATGGTGATAGTGATGGCAATGATTATTATGATGATGATGACGATGACGACGATGATGAAGATGATGATGATGAAGATAAGGACGATGATGATGATGAGGAGGAGGAGGGTGACGATGGTGATGATGATGACGATGATAGTGATGACAACAATGGTGATGATAATGATAATTACAACAATAATAATGCTAGTGATGACGACGAGAATGAGAAGATGATGATGATTGATGATGGACATGGTGGCTCATGGACGGGAGGTCGTGGGTTCGATCCCCAGCCGAGTCATACCAAAGACTTATAAAAATGGGACCTTCTGCCTTCTTGCTTGGCGCTCAGCATTTAGAATGGAGAAGGGTAATAATAACATATTATGTTATGCAGGGCCCGCTGGAAGAACAGCTTACAGCTGAGAGTGGCTACCCTGGGTAAATAAGAGTTATTATTATTATGGTGATACTCGGAAAGGTATTATATTGAATTATAATTTCATTCATTTAATTTTCTCCCTGCAGCACTCACCAAACAGCTGACAGAAAGAGAGGATGCCTTGTTACCCATTTATCACACTGTCGCTGTGACCTTCGCTGACCTTCACGACAGGGCAGGTCGCATGCAGGAGAAGGGAGTCATCTCAGTAAGTCTTATTGATTGTTGTTTTTGCCCTGACTGTAAGCTGCTCTCAGTTTAGGCACACAACCATTTCAAACAATGAATGTGCCTGCCAGGAACCAATTTTCTACACCCGGGTCGAGTGCAGCACATTGCAGATAAGTTTTCACAGAAGCCATACATTGCGCAGATATGATTATATACGTCTCATTTCCTAACAATCTTTACATACATGACAATAGACTCCCACTTTATACCTCTGCAAAAAAGAAAGAAAAAAAAAACTTACCCTGTGTAACTTCCATTACATTTGTACTCCACAGCTCCTTAACCAGCTACTGAATGTATATTTTGATATCCTCTTTCCGCAGGAAATCCTCAAGTGGAAGACATCCAGGACGTTCTTCTACTGGAGGTTGCGCCGTCTCATCCTGGAGCATGCCGTTACCAAGAGGATCTCTAAGGGTAACCCTAAGCTCTCCCACGGAGAGATCCAGTCCATGCTAAGGAGATGGTTCGTGGAAGACCAGGGAACAGTGAATGTGAGGAGATTTCATTTCATTCATTTATTTCCACTTCAAAACATTTCATACATACAGTGAAACCTATCTATAGTTGCCACCCAAGGGAAATTGAGAATATGGCCTTTATCGACAGGTGGCTGCAGAAGACGGGTTCATGTACACATAATATGCCTCTTATGGAAGAAGTTTTTGGTCACTATTGGCAGGTAGTTGCTATAGAAAGGTGGTCACTAACACAGGTTTAACTGTAGGGAAGGCGGGGTAAGTTTAGCATAGGGGCAAGTTGAGCCACCACCCCCAGGCTAATAATGAATGAGTCAGACATAGTGGTGGTGTCATGTATTGATGACCCATTGCATAACCCTTAACCCAACCACTTTATTTCCAACTTTGAACAAAAAGTACTTTTTTAGAGGGAAAAATAAAAATTTCAGCCAAAAAAGTAAAAAAGGGTGTGAAATAGATAAGTGCTTTTGACCAACACACATCTTTAAATATATTATAGAAATACGAACAATATTGTTGGTCCAGGTATGGATTCTCATTCTTGTCATAGTTTTTTACATGATGAATGCATGAGAAATGTGTGGATGTGAAAATATCGCAATAAGTTCGGATTGGGTTAATTTAAGCCAAATCAACATGGGGCAAGTTGAGCCATGTTAATTCTTATGGTGATGTATAATAAAAAATTAAAAAATGTAAAAAGCCATTGGTATGCAGGCAGAAAGGAGCAAATTCACATGACAGTTCTTTTGCTTTTAGAAGATGTTAGTATTTATTGAGAATTAGCAAGTGAAAAGACTTTAAATAAAAAATGGACATCCTGGTTCTTCCCGCATACATTTTGTACATAGTTTTTGTGGCTCAACTTACCCCCAGATGGTGGTACAACTTACCCCATATATGGGGCAAGTTGAACCATTTGACATCGGTTATTTCAAAGGTCTTAATGACTTTCAGTGTGGGGTAGAAAGTCATGTATAGGTGAAAAACCTTTCCCAAGAATCAAATTTAAAGGCAAGGTATTTATTTCTACAATATTACTAGTCATATCAATTCTAACATGCAAAAGTGTCACAACTTACCCCGCCTTCCCCTGCATATGAATATACAAAAAAAAGGTAATCAAATATCTGTTGGAGGGAAGATCATAAAAAGCACACAGATAGCTTGTTGGAGATGATCCTCACAAACAAAAGATAAAAACAGGATTAAAGTAAAATCTGGGCACAGTAAACATGATAAGATAAAATTGCCTTATTTAATTTGAAAGCAGGAAATAATTTTCCTGGTATCGCATCGCAATATGCTCCTCATTTTGGAAAGACTGCTATGCATAAAGTCTTTTGTATATCATATATTTACATAGGACTGTACATTACTTATTTGAGAGCTTTTCTCTTATAAATCAAAATTGCTATTCAAATTTGTAAAGCAAAATTATTCCCTGGAAAGCAAGAAAAATTTGGTTTACTCCATACTCCTACTCTGCGGACCTTAGAATTAATTTTGTCTTTAAATAGATGAAGTAGGTTTTTTGCACTTTTTTTTAAACCTCAATTGTTATTTGATTTGTGAGTGGTTTGTTTCTACAGACTTCGCTTAACTTTGTATTCACCTTTTTTCTTGTCTAGTCCTATCTTTGGGAGGATAACAAGGCTGTGACGAACTGGTTAGCAGAACAAGAGAAGAAAGAAAAGGAGACGAATACATCCTTCTTGGTGGAGAACATTAAATCAGTAAAGAGGGACAGCATCATGCAACAGATGAGACAGTAAGGGAGATTTTATTAGGATGGATGGAGGGATGAGTGCAGGGAGGGATGGGTGGGTGTGTGGATGGATGGAGGGATGGATGGTTGGATGGATGGATGGAGGGATGGAGGGATGGATGGTTGGATAGATGGATGGGTGGATGGATGGATGGATGGATGGATAGATAGATAGATGGATGGATGGATGGATGGATGGATAGATGGATGGGTGGATGGATGGATGGATGGAGAGATGGATGGGTGGATGGATGGATGGATAGATGGATGAATGAGTGGATGAATACTGTAGATAACTGGATCAATGAATAAGGGAAGGAAGGAATGTATGCATGAATGAATTTATGAATGGATGGATTAAACAAGCAGTTAACCCATTTTACAATCAATCACTTCATAGGGGCAATCCCATGCAATATGAACCCTATATTTGGTACTTTTTCGAAACTATTTGTCTCATCAAGCTTGTAATGCTCTCAAATACATGTAATCAAGGTTTGGGCATTTCATGAAGTGATTAATAATACTAAAATACAACGCCCTGCTATTATCACCCTGGCTTTAGCTGTGCTGTCATGTAGGCGCTGAAGCATTCAAGGAATTTCTTCCTACTTGGTACCCATTCACCTCACCTGGGTTGAGTGCAGCACAACGACAAGTGAAGTAGGAAAGTAAACAAAAAACAAATGGGGGGTTGGACAAACAAATAGGTCAAAGATTGCATGAAATTACCCCTAATGAGAATTTCACAATCATCTCTGATCTTCCTTTTTTTCCTTTCTGCAGGCTAATCCTTGAGAACCCTGATGTCGCCTTAGACTCCATCATCCACATCTCCCAACAGATGTCGTCCAGCCAACGCACGGAAGCTGCCAGGATACTCTCATCCATAGAACACAAATCAAATTGATGCGGTTCCACTGCCGTCCCGGAATCAAGATGTATTGTGTAACCATGGCAACAAGAATCATAGCGCCATTGCTTGTGGACAGAGTTCTCTTTCATACTCAGGCTTTGCTAGCAACTATGGTGATAGGTGAACTATGTTCCCATCGCAACAAGAATCGTAGCTCCATTGTTTCTGGACAGAATTATGTTTCATACACAAAATTGTTAGTAATGGTTATGATACATGAAAATAAAGTTTGCAACCAAGGAAACAGAAGTCATATCTCTTGTATAAAACAAGAATCTGATAAATAATGAATGTATGTCGAGAATCCGATTGAAGCGGTCCTCTGTCTTGAAATGAAAAATTGAACTTCCATCGAGCAAGAAAGCAATAGTGACGACATTCACTTACATTATATTCCTGTGTTCATGACGGGAATTCTCTTTCATACACTCGATTTGTATTGAATTAAATCATGTGTAGGACCTACCCTTGCATCATATAACCTGTACAGTACTTTGCATGTTATCCTCTTCTTTCTTTGAAGATGTGAAAGTGTATATGTACCTCTGCAATTCTTACATTTTCTCAAGACTACATAATTATATAGAACAGTGCCTTAATCGGTTAAATCATTATTTGTGGTAGGTTGAGACTCTATTTCTATCTTATGTATTATTATTATTACATGTTAGTAGCACTGATATGATGAATACATACATGTTTGGTTAGTATTGGCATCATCATGGCTAAACCCACTTAGTCTAGTATCAGTTTGGTCCAAGTGCCAATTGGACCATCCCTCACTGGTCTAATACTAGACTACCTATTCTTTTGTCTCGGTCCAGACGAAATGGGTATAGCCTAACTTGAAGTTAGACAAATGGTAGATAGGCTAAGTGGGGATTAGACCAAATGATAAGTGGATAAACTGGTTGTGGACTAAGTCGGAATAGACCATGTGGAGTGGGACCAGACAGAAAGTGGGTGTGTGGACCAAGTGGGAATTTAGTCCATTGAATTAGGAAATTGAATTTACCACGAAGGCCCTGTCGCAGCGTTGCGTGCAAGCCTTGAACTCGCCCGCAAACAAGTTTCGAGCATGTTCGAAACTTTTGTGCATGCAAAGCAGACTTGCGGGCGCTCCCGAGGCCACTGCGAGTGAGATACTGTCATAGAGGCGACCTGCAGGTGGCAAAAATAGTCACCCGCAAGTCACATGTAATTGATGATGGTGAAGAGGAGGAGGATGATGATGATGATGGTGATGATGGTGATGGTAATGATGATGGTGATGATGATGGTGATGATGGTGATGATAATGGTGATGATGATGATGGTGATGATGGTGATGGTGATGATGGTGATGGTGAGGAGGAGGAAGATGAGGATGGTGATGATGGTGATGATGGTGATGATGATGATGAGGAGGAGGATGAAGTTGATGTTGATGACAATGACGATGATGAGTATAATGATGAAGAAAATGACGAAGATGATGATGATGATGAAGTTGAAGAAAATGACGGTGATGACGACGCTGATGAGGGCACTGTGAGTAGGATACTGTCATAGCTGGGGACCTGCAGGTGGCAAAAATAGTCACCCGCAAGTCACATGTAAGGCTTGCACAGAACAATGAGACAAGGCTTTTACTCATTTATGCTGAGGGATAGGATGGCATGCTTTCCACTTGTTTTAGGTAGTGCAAACACAATACAAGAAAATGTACATGTATATTCAGGGTGTACAGTATTTTATGTTGAATACTTCTTGCTTGTTTAAACGATGTTTGTTTTACAGGGTTTTAAATTATCAGAAAGGAGTAGTTTGTGTTGGAGAGCGCATACGCAATTGAGGTGTACTTCACTTG
This sequence comes from Lytechinus variegatus, assembly GCF_018143015.1. Lineage (NCBI taxonomy): Eukaryota > Metazoa > Echinodermata > Echinoidea > Temnopleuroida > Toxopneustidae > Lytechinus > Lytechinus variegatus. The sequence goes on along the minus strand of NC_054758.1, from coordinate 12,348,507 downwards.
TGGGATATTATTTCATTGTTTCTTATATGTACGTAATGTATGGAAATGTACTTGCATATACATGTACTTTGTTTATTGGGATAAGGTTACATTAACCCTCTAACTCTACATTTGACTAAAGCTGGTTTATTTGAATTTGTAGAATTTATTATATTCTATTCAACTCAATTCATTTTACCAAATTGGTTTGGTACCTAAATGTATTAATGTATAGCAGTTATCAAATCTGTGTTTTCTTAGCTTTTAATTCTGGTATTCACAAATGTAACTGCATGTACCCGTCGAGCATTTAAGCTAAATGACCAAAAAGTATTTTGATATTTCCTTTAGTATTCCACCATTTCTTTATTGTTAGAGCACAGAATTATTTACATGTAAATGTACAATTTAAGAGATAGTTTTATTTAAATATTTCATTTAGTATTCCCTTATAATTGTGAAACCGACTTACATATGTACAATTTTAGATAGTTGTATTTATATATTTTTATTCTGAATGAGTCTGTTATGTGATATACATGTATGTGTATGCCAGACATTTGAGGTGTTTTCTGTGACAATGTCTTTTCATACATCGAGGTCCTCTTTTTAACATCCTATCGGAGGGACTGAGGGAGTCACTGTAAATGGCTGGGGCTGATAACCCATAGTGTATGCCTCAGTCATCCACCCAGGGAGGACTTGAACCCCCAACCTTTTAGTGTGACAGGCAGACACTGTTCCATCTGAGCTAAACCACTTCCTATTCAATACGATATAATATATTCTGTTTTTAATACATGCATGTCGTTATGCAAATATTATGCATATTACTGGATATTTTTTCCTGTATGGAATTTCAACTTGGCAACAAGGATAGTACTGATTTTCTAGATCATATCTCAGGGACTCTTTTTTTTCTTTCTAATTATACCTATATACATGTTAAGAAATTGAACATTTGAAATTTTCTTCATGTACTGTAAACCTCATACATGTAGTTGTACGGCTCTTTGCCATTAGACACTGACTGCATCTTATTGTGGAAGTATGGTGGCTTACCCATTGCCTACGGGAACCAAATGGTTCCTGTACAAAGCCTATAGGAATTACAGAATTACATGTAAGAATTCAACAGATTAACCCATTGCCTAACTGGCACCCTGTGGATACTGTATAAATCCTATTGGAATTACTGAATTCAGTTGTCAATCAACAAGTTAACTCCTTGCTTACTGGAACCAGGTGATCCCTGTACGAATCCTATGGGAATTGCAGAATTCGGAAGCCAACTTGTTGACCCATCGCCTACTTGAACCCTGAGTGTGGTTCCTTTACAAAACCTGTGGGATTTACAGAATTCAGTAGTGAACGGCTTAACCCATTACATACTGGAACTGGGTAACCCCTGTACAAAAATCCTCTGGGAAAAAGCAACAGGTTAACTATGGCCAAAGCTAAACCATACTTCAGAATACTGGCCATTGTGTTCATGGCATGGATGCCACTTTTTTTGACGAACGTCTGAATTCAGAATTTTTCAACATATTTTCGACCATAGAAAACACATTTTTCATGAACTGTAGGAAAGGGGTACTTATCGATGATTTTCAGACTTCTTTTATCGATTTTCAGTAGCATTTCCTGTAATAGAGATCCAATAAATATACGTGTTTGTACGTTGACAGTACTGGGTGCTCTCTATAAGCATGTGTAATTTTCCATTTGTGTGTGACATTTAGTTTCCGTTTTTGTATCACATGTAGCATTTGTTGGGGTACATGCACATTAAGTTGGTTTCTATTCTTTGATTGTAGTTTTGATTCTTTTTTAAATGAGGAAATGGTCATCAAAGGTTGTATGCACCTTTTTTTTTCATGGATCGAGTCATTGGACCACCGTATTATTTAAAGCATCGGTATCGTTAGTTTATAATGTTTAATCGATCAAGGTAAATGCACATGTATGAAACTGAGATTTATGAAATGTATTGCAGAGATATATTGTGAGCAGCTTTTTATATATTTTTAAGAACAATGTATTAAATTTGAATTGTGAACAACTTTCATTGGTGATGAAATATCAGAAATTTCTATGATTTGATTTGATTTGATCGGATTTCAGTCAGCGACATACAGAGTATTCACCAATGCAGAGGCTGTTATAAAGAGCTGTATACATGTACGCTGCACGTGAAAATAGTCTTACTACGGACTGTTTTGCCACTTAAGCTCGGCCATAGATCAATTTTAACTGTATAAAAATCAAATTACACTTTTTTCAAGAAGCAGATTAACGATCAACCTGAAATTTTCAGTTAATTGTAAAGAGATATGATTGATTTAGGGAACAAAAATACACATGCAATTGAATGCAAATTTTTGCAACACCTCACAAGTGAGTATTGATGAAATTTTCGCTGTGTACTGTATTAGCGTTAACATTTAATCACTCTAATTGATGTGTTAGATATGAAACTGTGCAATTTTATTATATAAGTTACATGTATCTATTCAATTGTAATACATTATCAGAGCGAAAGTGGGTGTATTTTGTATATTTCGGGGAAAGTGTTATGATTAAGAATCTGAATGTAGCACAAAGGGCTGTATTCACGATTTATATGTAGGTACTTGGGTGGTTATTTGATAATGCAGAAAATATATGTATTGTTTTGCAAAATTGATTAACAACTTTTAAGTTTGGCATTTTTTGGCATCACAGCTGTTGCATTGTATGTACATTGAGATTATTTTGCACAGGTAGAGTGTGCTTCTAGGACAATGTGCCCCCTTTTTTTTCTTCTCAAGCATCGCTTGCATTTGCTGATACATTATGGGACATAACCGCTGATATATTAACAGTTAGATGCCTCGGATATCAACATATCCAGAGCAGTATTACTGAATCTTTAATATTATTAATACTATATTAATATCTGTTTGGTGAGATGTATTGAGTATACTACATTGAATTATTGACCAAATTATGTTCTGGAATGAAATATTCAATTTGTATGGGAGAATTTGGAAATATATGTACTCTTATTTACTAATGCTTTTCTTGATGAATAATTGAAGATGTTTTTCATACATAGATGTATATGCTTTAGAGAATCAAATTTTGTTTGAATAAAATTCAAATGGTTTCATTATTGTGGTTTCAGAAAAATGTACTTTGTTTATTGGAGTATGAATGTTCATTCTGAATGATGGGATGATTGATGGATATCCATTAGTGCAGAATTCCTTGAATGCTCAAGCACCTTACAAAGGACAACCAAGATCATCATCTTCACCATTATCATCATTGTCATAATCATGTTGATTTCATTATCATAGTCATCATCATCTTCACCATTGTCATAATCATATTGATTTCATCATAATCATATCATCATCATCTTCACCATTATCATCATTGTCATAATCATATTGATTTCATCATCATAATCATATCATCTTCACAGTCATCATCTTCACCATTATCATCATTGTCACAATCATATTGATTTCATCATAATCATATCATCATATTCATCATCATCTTCACCATTATCATCGTCACAATCATATTGATTTCATCATTATCATATCATCATCATAGTCATCATCTTCACCATTATCATCATTGTCATAATCATATTGATTTCATCATCATAATCATATCATCTTCACCATTATCATCATTGTCATAATCATATCGATTTCATCATCATAATCCTCATCTTCACCATTATCATCATTGTCATAATCATATCAATTTCATCATCATAATCATATCATCATAGTCATCATCTTCACCATTGTCATTGTCATAATCATATCAATTTCATCATAATCATATCATCTTCACCATTATCATCATCACAATCATATTGATTTCATCATCATAATCATATCATCATAGTCATCATTATCTTCACCATTATCATCATTGTCATAATCATATCATCATAGTCATATTGATTTCATCATCATAGTCATATCATCTTCACCATTATCATCATTGTCACAATCATATTGATTTCATCATCAGTCATATCATCATAGTCATCTTCACCATTATCATTGTCACAATCATATTTATTTCATCATCATAGTCATCATCATCTTCACCATTATCATTTTCATAATCATATTGATTTCATAATCATATCATCTTAGTCATCATCTTCACCATTATCATCATTGTCACAATCATATTGATTTCATCATCATAATCATATCATCATAGTCATCATCATCTTCACCATTATCATCATTGTCATTATCATATTGATTTCATCATCATATCATCTTCACCATTATCATTGTCATAATCATATCGATTTCATCATCATTATCATATCATCATCATAGTCATCATCTTCACCATTATCATCATTGTCATTACGGTATCATATTGATTTCATCATCATAATCATATCATCTTCACCATTATCATTGTCACAATCATATTGATTTCATCATCATAATCATCTTCACCATTATCATTGTCATAATCATATTGATTTCATCATAGTCATCATCATCATCACCATTATCATCATTGTACATAATCATATTGATTTCATCATCATCATCATAGTCATCATCATCAGTTATCAACATTATCATCATAATTCTCGTCTACATAATCATATCATCATCCTCATATTATATTAATCGTCGTTGTCACAATCATCATTTTCATCATAATCATATTCATCATCACCATCCTCATCATAGTCATCAAATATCATAATTATTGTCATACTCAAAATCATATTCATCATCATTGTCATCATAATCATCATCATCACAATCATATTCATCATATTAATCATCGTCGTCATATTCATCATACGCATGTACTCATCAACATCTCATATTCATATTTACTCTCTCTCTTCCCTACGTCAAATACATTACTTAAAATAGGAACATTGAAATGCAAAACTGGATAATGGAAACAGTACATTTTTTTTTTCAATATAATTTTGCACGAATGACAAAACACCAGTACCTACATGTACATATAATATAGTAAACAATATAAATTTCTCAATATCAAAATACAATACATGAATAACAAGTATTACAAATAGCAATCACAGAGAGTTGTAAGCCATGCATCCATATGCAGTGCAACCCAGAAAAAAAGAAGAAACTGATACTTATTGGTGATTTATTGTATCTTAATCACCAATATGACTAATTACCTACGACTGTAAAGCCTAGAATCTCCTCTTTCACACATGAATAAGTGAACATTTGAAGAAAGGATACCGAAAAAACCCTTGTGGGGGGGGGGCTATCTGGATGTCAACAAGAAAATTGCATCTCAGAAGTTCAATATCTGCTCTTTAAGTCCACACCTCCACAGAAGATGATCAAGAAATAACAAAGCTCTGTTAATTTAAAGATAAACTCCAGTTTTGGTAACGATCTCAAAATGACTTTTGACAGAATCTAAAATAATGACCACACAAGTGTCTGTTTGTATGAATAAAAAATATGTGCCAAAGGATTTTGGAAGAAATTGTGTAATTGCTGAGAAATAAGCAAACTAAGCGCGGAATTGGTCACTTCCGTCGGGTCTTTATTCCAGCAATATTAATACACTGTCCCACGTGTGCCTAGCTGTGTTGGTGATCTTCAGTGTGAACATTTTTCAGCGTAAATTTCAAGATTTCACAAAGTTCAGTTATGTAACTGTACCAGATCTAGTTCCTCGATGATATTCTGACAATTAAGCCTGGTTTTACAGACTTTTTCATGAAATCAGTGTTTACTGCAGCTACTGGCATTTCTCTTTAAATTGAATTTCAATAAAAATGAAGAGAAATTGCAGGCTATCTGTTGGACTTAGTAAACACTAATAATAATAGGTATGTATAATATTGTGCCATCTATTCCCAGGTGCGCTATTATTAGCCTAGCTTTAGCTCAACCAACCTTCCAGAGCTCGGTGCTTTTCAAGGAATTAATCTTGCTGGGTACCCATTCACCTCACCTGGGTTGAGTGCAGCACAATGTGTGAAAATTTCTTGGTGGAGGAAAACATGCCATGGCTAGGATTCGAGCCCACATCACTCTGATTCAGATGCGAGAGTCGTAACCACTATCTAGGCCACGACGCCCCCTCACCACGCCTTGTTGACAATGAGCCATACATTAAGTCTTGTTTTTCCTGCAATAGCTACAGTAGGGAGTCTGTGAAAACACATTTGTTAAATAAAATTATACCAGCATCACTTCAAAGACACAGAACTTTTCTGGACCATTTTCTGTGATTGAGGTATCAAATTAAAGATCATATACTGTATCAAACATTTTAAATGCGTGATTTTTTTCTTGAAATTCAGGTACATGGATCAATGTAAGGATACATGTACATAATTATAATATATCAACAATGAATATTTTTCAAGGAATGAGAGTAAAACCTTGCAAGAATGGCGCAATAATATAAATTCATAGAGTATAAATTTACAAGCAATAGATGCATTAAAAAATTACTTATCTAACAGTCATGGAAATTATATTGATGATGGTGATGGTAATGATGATGTTGAAGATGATGAATTTGTTGATGATGATGACGATAGTGATGATGATGAGGATGATGATAATGATGATGATGGTGATGATGATGATGATGATGATGATGATGATGATGATGATGGTAATGATGATAGTGATGGTGATCATGAAGAGATGACAAAATGATGATGAAATTGATGATACAACCACATGTAAATGCACTACAACAAAGACTAAAAGATAATGAATTAGTACAATAATAGTATTCGCAAAGATAACCACTGTACAAGTCTTTCCTTATCCAGTAATACATGTACATTCATTGAATAATGCAATAAAAGAATACAGAGTTGAACGAATTATACCTGTACCAGACTGTTCACAATACAACAATATAAACATATTACACCATTTAAACTTCAAAGACGATGTGGGCTAGATGAATCCTAACATGGCATCGTGGCGGGGCCAAAGGCTAGTACGCACATTCTTTTGGAATGACCAAAGCTACATGTATGGCAAATTTATATCCATGGGCATATTGTCTAATTGTAATTTATAGACATTATAGCACCCAGTAGTACATGTACATCAACATTTTCAAGAAAATGAAAAAAAAAACACTTTTTTATCCACATATCTCTTGCTCTTGCCAACAGATTTGGAAGGGGTTTATTGCCACGGACGTGATTTCAAAGAGCTATTAAAATCATTATAGTAAAATACAGAAATTTAAGAGAATGCAAATTTTAAAAAATCTGCAAACAGTGCATTTTTCGCCGCCTTTTGTGATTTATTGTTGCCGATTTGATGTAAATACTTTGCAGTAGCTTGTAACAAGAATCAAAGAAAAATCATTGTACTTGTTTCCATGTAATGCTCCCCGAATCACTATGGTAAAAAGCCACTATTTGCAAAGGGTCATGAAAGGGTCGTAATCTCAAATCAGCCCCCCCCCCCTTTTTTACTGTATGCTAGCCTGTCAAGCCCAAAACTTGCAACGTGAACAATGCCAATAATGAGCATGCGAACAAATACATGTAAAAGTAATTCTGATTTTTTTTTCCATAGCTTCTTATTCAATATCTCATTACATGGCCTAATTATCAGTACTTATCGACATCTTACATTGTTGATAATAGGTTATTGAAATGAATACATGTATTGTGTGACACTATGACTAGGTAGAAACGCATTCATGTATGCCAATCATGTTTGAGATTCCATGGCAGAACATGTACATGTATGTATATTTGCTCAGAAAATATCACCACCTTAATAGTTCATCCTGAAACATGGAATTTTCCCGGAGATCATTCATAGACGAGTGCACGAGTAGCTCCATTGCGATGCATGTCTTTTTATTCCTTTAGCAATATTACCATACCAGCTTGTATTTGCAGCTTGCTTTGTGAATGGCTTCCGCGAGCAGTTAGAATTCAGGGTAGGTTGAAGTTCTGCTACGATGAAACTTGCCACTGAGTAAAGAAAGGATATAATTTAAAATACAATCCATGAAAATTTATTTCAATTATTATTATTATTTGTTTTTGTTTATTTCTTTTTTTCTTATTTATTCATTTTTATTTTTATTTTTTTAGATATATATTTTTTTTTCTTGGGGGATATGCTAAGGAGTTATTAATGTACCTGATATGTATGAATATTGGGTGTCTTACCAGTTGAGTCAACACAGCTGTGGTCTTCAACATATTTTCTAAACAGCGGTTTCATTGGTTCCACGGCACAAGAACAATGGATTATGAAGGTTTCTTGTATTATTGCATTCCATCTAAGCACCAATTTATAGCCGTTTGCCAAAAACGTGCATTTATAATTGGGCTTTTCTTTATAGTGTATGCGATGAAATATGCATAAATCTGCATAGATTGCTGTATTTCTACTATGGTACAGTCAGAATAAAGGGGGGTGTTTCACATAGATTTAACTTAGAGTCACACACTCGCACTTAAATGCTGACGCATACACGACATGAAACACATAATCTTATTGGTCAATTATACCGCATGCAACTAGACATTTACATGTAAGTGCGACACTAAGTCATACTTTGTGAAACAGCCCCCAGGTCTACGAATACATACCTTTAACCCTCCTTGCCCCCCTGTATCCTCAACTCTGGCTGCTTTCCTTTCAGCTTCTTCTTTCTGCTGTAATTTCCTCTTCACTCCTTCTGGGTCCTTTAGTCCTCTGCTCTCTTGCTATAGGGTTAAACAGTTTAAAGAACATATGAACCAGGAGCCATCTCAAGTCCTCAACTACTCACATCTGGTCAGGTTCCTAACCCATAATGCATCATTCTCAGCAGTGTAGTCTTGTAAAATACACTGTAAACCCAATTAAATGGCAACCCACTACCGTAATTCGCTACTCGTAACATTCATAGTGCAATCATTATGTTACCAAGTAGCTAAAAAAATCCTTTAAGGAAATGTTAGGTTCTCTATATGAAATTATAGGCAACCTATTTGCTGAATTATCAATAATTATATTATTTGAAAGGTAGTTTTTAAGACGAGCTACATGTACTGTATGCACACCATCAGTAACAGACCACGCACAGCTCACTTCTCCTTTAAAACCAGCCTTTAGCTTTGGTAAAGCATCATTAACTTTAAACATTAATAGAAATAAGTAAAAGTCCCTGAATGCATTCTTTTTAATACCCATTTGGTCTAACTGATCTATTAAGACTATACTATTCTGTCTAGTTTCCTATTTTTAGGCTATACCCATTCTGCCTAACACCATCTTGGTCTAACATCAGTCTCATGATCCACATTTCAATTAGTGCAAAACGATAAGAAGACAAAAGTAGAAATACAAGTAGGTCCAGAGTCCCGTTTCTCAAAACTTGTCATACAAATTGGCAACGACATTTAAAAGTTACTAAAATCCTTCAATCTGTTTGGCTGAAGATAAATTTGTTATAGAAATTGTGCATTTGTTATTGTAATAAAACTTTATTAATACATATACGTAACTACTACATGTACATGAATACATGAAATTTCAAACTTTCAATCAGGAATTTATTCCTTGAAATGCAGCGCCCGTAACAGCTGCACTGCTAAAGCCAGGGTAATTATTCTGCATATACTGTAAAGCGCTTAGAGACTTCTGACAAAGTAAGTATTAAGCACTATAAAAGCAAGTACAATTATTATTTCAAACAGGTTTGTGTTTAACCAAGAGAGGGTTGAAAAAAAAAGTGAAATAAAAAAAATCCTGAAGCTGTCTCAAAGAAGAATATCGTCCACCCTTCTGATACCCCTCCTCGGTGACACGACATCTGCTCCTGCAACATTTGCTCCGGTCTAAACATCTCTGAGGGCATAGGGTTAGATTTAGGATTGTAATAGAGGTTTTGGTTCGGAATAATGCAAGGATCTTTAGTTTTTGAGATTAGGTTTTATGTTTGGCTTTAAAGCTAAATGATAGTAGTTGTAGTAAAACACTAATTTTGTGAGAAAGTCTGTAAAACCAAGGTTAAGTACATGTATGATTATATCATCGTGGATCTAGATCTGGTACAGTTACATAAACTTAACTTTGTGAAATCTTAAAATCTAAGGTGAAATGCAATCACACTGAAGATCGCCAACACAAATAGGCACACCTAGGACAGTGTATTATTATTGCTGGAATAAAGACCCGACGGAAATGACCAAATCCGCGCTCATTTCGCTTATTTCTCAGCAATTACACAATTTCTTCCAGAGTCCTTCGGCACATATTTTTTATTCATACAAACAGACACTTGGGTGGTCATTATATTAGATTCTGTAAAAAGTCATTTTGAGATTGTTACCAGAACTGGAATTTATCTTTAACATGTAGATTTTCCATTGGAGCAAGTGTCACCGGAGCAATAGTCATGGAACCCCCTCTTCACCCCCAGGTATTTGTTTTCTTTGGCCCTCCTTCCAAGCAAATCTCTTTTTTTAATTACCTGAGTAAATCTTTTTTCAGCTGCTTCCGCTTGTTGCCTCCGTTTTGTTTCCTAAGTAAGGGGAAAAAAGATGAAAACAAATACTTCTTAAGTACTAATTATATAGAACTTGATTCTCTTGAGCAACTCATCACACATGCTGACATAAAGTTGGCAATGTTTGGACATATCTTTCAACTCTTGTCTCTTGCTTGCAAATGAAATAAATTTACTTTAGAGAGTAGAATCAAAATTAGACCTACTCTTCTTCTTCTTCCTTTGAGAAGATTGAGAACAGTCCTCTTTTTAAAAAAAGGCTCTACAGTTTTTTAGTTTTATTCTTTATTAAAAAATCACATCCGTCAAAACCGACGGCCGGCCCAACAAGGCCTATGAGTGATGACATCAAAATATATTTAACAGTCACAGACAATTACAGGAAAAATGAAATCATAAAGTACTCACAGAGTAAACTTCACATAGTAAATTAAAAATAAGAAAAAAATGGTGGATGTCAAGTATTATTTCTTGAATATATTATTTTTTGACGAACAGTGAGAATTTCATTTGCATATCTGGCTATTAAAAAATATTGGCAAAAGGTTTGAGAGAAATCCATCAAAGAATTAAAAAGTTATTGGAATTGTAATTATTTGATATATGATGTCATATGCAAGCAGCTTTTCTACTTATCATGTGGTAAAAAATCAATATGTCTTCTCAGGAAATTGAATTTTTTTTTTTGTATGGTAGTGATAGTATCACCAAACACTTTTCATTAATTGAATCATATCAAACACACTATACCTACAAAATAGAAATTTGTTAAAAATTTGCCAAAATCGTTTTCCTTTTTACAATATCAGCTTCCAATCAGACCCCTCTTCGCATATGAAATATTTTGGTCACTTAAAAATTTTATAATATTTCCGAACATGTGTTTTCTACAGGAAAAGTTGAGAAAACTACAAAATCACTAATGAGCTTTTATGACCATATTTTATTATTTTGAGATTATTTCCACTGAAAATATGTTTTTCATCATCTTTGTAACGTTACATGTATTCAAGTTCCCTTTGGAAGGATATTGGAAAGTTTTGAGCGTAAAAAAAATATTTTCCGACGCGTATTATGAACGCGTTCAAGGGGGTCGGTGTTACAATCACTCACTACACCTTCAGTATATCATTATCAATACACAAATTGTATCAAACCTGCTCCTCAAAGGACAAGTCCACCCCAACAAAAACTTGATTTGAATAAAAAGAGAAAAATTCAACAAGCATAACACTGAAAATTACATCAAAATCATATGTAAAATACAAGAGTTATGGCATTTGAATGTTTCGCTTCATTTCACAAAACAGTTATATGCACATCTTGGTCGGTATGCAAATGAGGAACTGATGACACCACTCACTCACTATTATTTTTGTATTTTATTATATGAAATATTTTCATTTTCTTGTCATTGTCATGTGAAATGAAGATTCATTCCTCCCTGAACACGTGGAATTCCATTATTTTAACACTTTGGGCTTCTACGCAAGGAGGTCCTAATCGTCAAGTTCGTAAAAATTGAAATATTGAATAATTCAAACAATAAAAAACAAAAGAAATTGTGAGTGAGTGACATCATCGACTCTCTCATTTGGATGTAACAGGCTCCTTCATATAACTATTTTGTTAAAAATAAGCGAAACTTTGAAATGTCATAACTTTCTTATTTTACATCCGATTTTGATGAAATTTTCAGCATTGTGCTTGTCTGATTTTTCTCTATTGGTTTAAATCAACATTTTTCTGAGGAAGACTTGACCTTTAAAAGAAAAAAAAGCCATCATGAACCATAACAAAAATGAAATTGATATCCGTATACTAGTATGGGGCAGCTGCTCCTTTGAAATCACAAATAAAAAAATTGTAATTCTATTTTCTGATATACTTTCTTACTCTTGATTTTCCTCAAACTTTCACCAATTTTTTTTTCTGCTATTTTTAAAAAAAAGTTTTCGTCAGGCTTTAACATTAGATCTAACTTTTATTATCACCTTGTTCATTGAATGGACTCAGCGAGGCTCAGCCTCAGTCAGGGCACTCATTCTATGAACAAGGTTATGATATGAAAAAGGTCAGGGTGAACTTCCTGTTTTAAATTTATTTATTTTTATTATTTATTTTTATAAGTACCGTAATTACATTAATACTTTACAAAGATTCATCAAATTGCATATGTTAACAAAACACAAACATTCACAATTATTCTTCATATATGATGTATGATTTTTTTAGATGCCCAAAGCAAAAATTGTATCTGCTATATAATAAGGACATCCCTCCATCCCCCCCCCCCCATACGGAACACTTTGGACGAGTGTATTGTCCCACATACTCAAAACGGCGGGTGCTGAATTATTTAGAGCGATTCAATTCCTATATTTCACTCATATAAAACATAACAATGAACAGTTGGAAAATAGGCAGACTTACCGGATCGACGTCTTCATAATCCTCCCTTGCTCCAAACAAGCATTCGTTACAAGCACCCATTGTAAAGAGACCTTTTATTATTGGCAAAAGAGTATCACTGTCTGTCAGAGAAAAATCAACAAAACAGGATGGGGTCTCCGAGAAGCGTCCAATTATGGAAGAAAAATTTGGAAGCTCGATCCAGGCCTAGGCATTGAATCACATCATGACCGGTAGGCCTATTTAACTTATTCAACGATGCATTAATAACAAAATCAGCAGGGGCGGCTAAAAAGGGAGGGAGCAGGGACAAGGGACACCTGCCCACCCCCTCAAACACAAAATCTTTTTTGTATTAGCCTTTTAAAAAAATCTTACGTCGCCTCCCCCATAAGGTTGAAACTGAAGATTTATTTTTTATTAAATGCTATGATAACCATCCCACTAAAGATTTGTTCAACTGGACAATTAGGGCTTAATAATCCAGTGTTTAAGTAATATTGTTCAAATTATTCTTCTCTTGATTCGAGTTTTTGTTATTTACTTTACTTATTAACAAATAGGCCTACGTACGTATACGTTCCTGCATGTTTACAAAAAGTGTTAAATCTGAAAATGTTCAACTTGCCGTACCGTATGTGATCGCTTTAATTGTTTAGCTAGATTTTATTCTTTTAGGTTATCTCATTTTACTTTCCTTATGCTAGCATATATTTTTAAAATTGCCTATAAATTTCTTCATTGCTCGAATTCGGACTTTTCTGAAGTAAAGGAGTAGGCCTATTTGTTCTGTGCATGCGTTGGGCCTGGACTATCCAAAGTAAAAGAGTTCAGGCGTAAATTAATTTCATCATTATCATCATCATCATCATCATCATTATCATCATCATCATCATCATCACTATCATCATCATCATCATCATTATAATCATCACTATCATCATCATCATCATCATCATTAACATTGTCATCATCATCATCATCATTATCATTATAATCATCATCATTCTAACACGAAAATTATGAAAATTAGTATACATAAGAGTCAATCAAAATGTTAATGTCAAATGATAAACGGATACTACTTTCAATTAATATTCTTTCTTCAATTTAACTGTTTATTAAATCTAAATACAAATCAATACAATACAAGGTATAGATTAGAGTAATAAGATTGTACAATGACAAGGCAAACAAACAAGAAAGTAAACAGATACACGATGCCATTACATCACCCGTGGTACAATATCCTGGAATCGGGTGGTTTCTTAATCTTGGCGACATGACAAACTTAATGAAATTACATCAGAGAGTCAATAATAAAAACGTGAACCTTTCTCTCTATATGATATATTTCTTCTTGTTTCATATACGACTAAAGCATCGAGTTTAGCTTTCAAAACTAATAGCAAATTAAAAGAGGACGAGGTTCTATCTTGGTATCAGACCCCCCCCCATACCCCCTTCCCCTCCTCCATTCCTCCACACTATATTTCTTCCACGCCCCTTTGGTGGTGATTTTTTTTTACCTGATTGCTAAGAAACCATATAGAATAGAAAACACACGACACTAATCAAATCAATATCCAACCACACCCCAACACATACCAGTCACTCAAACACTTTTTTCGACATGTTTTTTATCAAGGATTTTATTAAAATGAGTTACATTAACTCAAAGTTAATTCATTACAAGATTTGCAAGTCTCCATGTTATATAAACATGATATACAAAAATAGTTACAATAAAACTGAAGCAAAATAGTGGTGGGATGAAATGCCTATTTTTTTTAATTACTAAAACAACTAATTTTGATCCTGAATCTTATGTACGCCTAACAGTTATATGGAAATCAATATGCATAAAATGATTTGCAGAAAAAAATCGTTATTATCATTGCACGCACACACTCCACATCAACTCTCTTTCTCTCTAACAAAACACACACACACGATGGATTGGGAACGATTTTTTTAAGAGGGTGCTCTTTTGGTGAAAAAAAGTGTTTGAACCGTTCATTAAAAAGGTGATTTGGGTGATGAATTTGACAAGCGAAAAAATGAAGACAGACGAAATCGGACAAGTAAAAAAAAGTTAAATGTAAGCACAGTTTCGATAATACGTCCTACACACAACTTCACTTTAATTTGCCGAACATGACTTTTTGTGTGTTTTTACAAATCATTATACCGATGTTTTTCTTTACCTGACTGCTAAGAAAGCACGATTGCCTGCGAGCAAGCAACCAGGGGACCAACGACTTCAGGTTCTCTCCGATGGACCTGGTAATGAGGATAAATGGCTTACCAATGGGCCACTAGCGTACGAGCTTGAAGACCCTTTTGGGGGGCTTGTAAATTTTTTGTCTGGTACGTACGAAATCCTATATTTGTGGTTGAAGACCCTTTTTTGTGCTCGTCAATTTTTTGGGGGGACGAATTTGCCCCCCCCCCTGTGGAAAATCCTAGATACGCCACTGCAAAGGGCACTAGCGCACCATTTGGGAATCGAACCCGGGTCACCGGAATCCGACCCCCCCCCCCCCTCACGAGTTAATGAAACGGTTTCAAATGAGATGAAGAATTGATTGGCATTGTTATCTTCACCGGGGACGTCCTCGGTTGATGGGTAAATTAAAAAAAAAAAATAGCCCCATAAGTAGGTCATTACAAATCCCATACACAATCACACACACGCACCCAAATCGATGTTCGATCGTATATGAAATGAGCGCACAAATTAGTCACACAAAACGAATAGAACGATTAACAAGAACAAACTGCTAATAAGAGATAAATATTTCGTGAATGAAAAAAAATGCATTAGGTCTAATATGCATAAAATTATGAAAAAATCTTTCTAGAATGGGCATAAACCATAATTTTTTAAAACAAATTTCAAAAGAATGCTACATTTCAGAAGCCAAATTAAGCTATGTTATTCGATTGATTTTCTAGGCATCAAGAGAAAATAAATATTTGACAGCTCATATGTCTATTATTGCTCCTGACATCATAATTGGTAAGACTGACTTATCCACATGATCTATATGTAAATGATGGATTTTTTTAAATCTCAACTGATCCAATTATCTTATTTTCACTGTCAATTTGCCCATTTTTTGTTTGTTCTAGCTTTCCGATAAACATTCTGATAAACAAGAGCAGTGATCAGGTATTCAACTTGTACTGAATTTGTATTTCTTTTCTTTGTTTACCTCCATTATAAGCCTAAAGTAAAATATATTCCAAACATGGGGGGGGGTGAAAATTTATTTGAAAGTCTGTATCACGAATTGAATAAAAAAAAATGAGTGAAATAATGTGTGTGGGGAAAACAAACTCAAAATGCAAAAAATGGAATCTGGTATTTCTATGAGGATTAGAAATCTGCAAACAAATAAATATATAATGTACATTGGGAATATAATAATAATGTTTATAACCTTTTGTAAGGCGCTTAATACTAATGTTTCTTAGCGCTGAATTTTCTTTCTATAAATTAATAACCGGGGCTGTATCTTAAGAAATGAGAGAAAAAAAAATCAAATGTAAAAGAAACAGAAAAAAACCCGAAACGAAACAAAGACGTGCATCTCCAACCCACAACTAATAGGCAGACTGGAAATATCTAGACATTAAAAATATGGGTCTTCTTATAAGGTCTTAAATTGATCGAGGGAGTTGGCATTTTCGTTTTATATGTAAAAGCACCATCAATAAATAGTCCCATCTCTTTTTCATAATTGGGAGGATATTGATTGTTTATAAATATAACGAATATTCAGATATATACAAGCAATTTTTAGAAAGACAAAAAAAAGTTCGTGAAAGCTCAAAGTGAAATTGTACATTAAAAAAAATTATGAAGTAAAAAAAATATGCACACTGTTAGAAAAAATAAAAGAAGTTCCTGCAGCAGAGTCTCGAGAACACCTGTAATCTTACCGAATTGCGTAATCTTACAGGAAATTGGTATTTGATGTATGGAATCTTACAAATTTCCTTGAATAAAACACCCTTTTCCCCTTTTTAAACAGACCTGTTCTGTTAAATTGCAGAAAAATTCTTGTTTTATGAATTTACAGAATGATTATTACGCAATTCGGTAAGATTACAAGTGTTCTCGAGACTCTGCTGCAGGAACTTCTTTTATTTTTTCTAACAGTGCAGATAAATGAGAACCTTCTAAGAATGAATAAAATATCAACAACAAGCAACAATTAAAACACTAGGGGAAGTTCACCCTTATTGGTTTAATGAAAGCAGTAAATAATAGAGAAAAAATATCAGGGTTTGTATTTAAAAAACTGGTGCTGGATAGGGCAGTATGAAATTATTCTTAAATGAAAAATGGAGCTGTTCGCATATCACTTTGCACATTTGAAATTCACGACTCTTATTCCTTTTTGGGGCTCTTCATCAAGCATTCAAGAATATTAGTCTCTGTTTTACTGCTTTTAATAAACCAGCTTATCGGTAGGTTAAACATTCACTTTAGGAAATATTCGGAAATAAACGAACTGTCTCCATTATCTACGCGCCACATCAGTAAATTGGAATTGAGTTGTTATAGATTTGTTTTTTTTTTCTTCCCCTATGATTAAAGTTTGCGTTATTCTATTTGAACAGATGTAGTCATCTAAACTTTTTGGCATGATACAAACACGCATTTATAACATTCATGCATGTACTAATACATACATACACACGCATACACATTAGAACATTTATATAGCACTTCTTCTCTCCATCATTATAGAAAAGACATATACGAGTTACTCGCAAGGTAATCAGTTAATAATAAACTTTAAATATTGTACTTTCATCTCCTTCAACGGATTTTTGTTAAACTTTCATTGACTATTCTCATTTAATTTCATGCATCAGCCGACTTGACAATGAAGTGGACTTTGCCTTTAAAAAATGGCTTGTGCCATTAGATCGGATGTCGCGTCCGGCCGGGCAATCGCGTGCCTGACCATTTGCGAAAACGGACCCCTACATTCCCGGAAGGTCGGCTCCAGTCTACAATTAAGACCCTTTGTGTATTTGGCAATACAATTTTCACAAAAAATCGGGTAAATTGAACCCGATGTATAGGGAAGATATAGGGGGAGGGCGCCTCCACTCGAATAGTCTGGTTAAGCGATCACCCTACCAGACGTGATGGCACAAGCTTAAATTATGCTATATTACCAAGGACTATACTTATTTATTTCAGTATTAAAGTAAAACGGAGGTGTATATCACCCGGAGGAGGGATACATTTGCGTCCCTTGCAACATTTGAGAGGTGTATTTCCGCCCAATGTCTGGCGATGGTCAAATTCAAATTATCAAGGACGTTTTCCTCTATCGCTGCTTTGGGGGGGGGGGGTTACCCCTTAGACTTCTTTTTCGAATCCTTTTCACTGCTAGTGAAAACGCGAAATCACGTTGTTAAGCCCGACCCTAAAAAATGTTCAGAGTTCAAAACAGTTTTTTAAACTTTTTTTTAATTGTTGGAAAATGTTTAAATCTTTACACAATAGTTGCAAGAGTAACGGGCTTAAACAACTTGCTTAAACTCTTAAAAGGCAATTCTGCATCTTCGGCGCCCCCGAAAATGGCGCCCATGGCACGTGCCCCTCCCCCACCTTTGATACGCCATCACCGGTTATATTGCAAACATGAAATATTCATTAACTACAAGATCCGAGGTGTACTCTTAAGATGCCTTGAAGGTGTAACTGTAAAAGGGTTGTAAACTCTTTGTCCATTCTGTGCGAACTTTCCGCTTTCACGCTCGTCATTTCGTCGAAATAATGATAAGGCACGTCGGTCTTGTTGCTACCTAATCTGGATGAAAACGGCCAGAATCCATAGAGGTCTATCTCATCACAAAGCTGTACCGCCATAGTCACCAAATAGAAACCTGCATAAAGGTAAAAAAAAGTCGCAAGCTTTTTGTCAGAAAAAAATTAACACTGAACAAAGTGTAGAACAGACTGTGCAACAAACTGTAAAACACACTCTATTCCACACTGTAGACAAACTGTACAACACACTGGGAACAAACTGTAGAACAAGCTGTATCTTAATTGTGAACAAATTATAGAACACACTGTACAACACATTGTGAACATACTATAGAACACCCATTATTCCACACTGTAAACAGACTGAAGAACTACACTCTATTCCACACTGTAAACAAACTGTACAACAAACTGTGAACAAACTGTATTACAAGCTGTATCTTAATTCTGAAGTAACAGTACTGTAGAACACACTACTGTACAACACACTGTGAACAAACTGCGAACCCTACAACACACTGCATTTCTCACTGTGAACAAACTGTACAACACACTATATTACACACTGAACAAACTGTAGAACACTTCCTATTTCACATTTGAACAACCTGTATAACACACTCTAGTCCATACTGATCATACTGTAGAACACACTGTACAACACACTGAACAAATTGTAGAACACACTGTTTTCCACACTGTGAACAAACTGTAGAACACACTGTAGAACACACTGTAATCAAACTGTACAACACACTGTTCCCACACTGTAAGCAAATTGTAGAACACACCATATTCCATCCTGTGAATAAACTGTACGAAACACTGTTCTCCACACTGTGAACACACTGTTGAACACACTGGATCCTACACTTGGCTAAACACTGTGTACACACAGCACAAGACGCTGTGAGCACACTGTGACCACTCTGTTGAACACTTTCCCTCAGGGATTACCTGTAGAGGGCTTCCTATCTATGACGCCCATCTTTTTCCAGAAATCGGTGACGGTTTTAAAGTGAAGTCCGTTCATGCATACAATTTTCGGTGTCTTCCCTTTATAAGATCGAATCGCCCGTGCATTATGCTTTTCTCTCATTCCAAAGCAAGGTATACTGAGCATTCCGCCGTACTGCGACATGTCTTCGTTGTACTGGTCGATGTTCACCTTTTTACCCAGCCCTTTATATCTGCAAACGAGAACGAATAACGACAATGAACTACGAAGTCACAGTTAAACCATAATCATAGTAGGGTCATCTAGAACATTTCCATTACCGTGTGGAGCATAGGTCCGTTTCTCGATTGTTTCGTACAGAAAAAAATAGCGGGTATGGCAGTTTTCTAAGTTTGGACGGAATCAGAAAAGCCGAAATTCAGAATGACCGCCCGTTACCATGTTGTAAAACAGAATGGCCATTTGGACTAGAAAGGAGCCCAAATATATAAATTCGGGGATTTAAGGATCACAATTTAGTGTTAGGTTTGGGGCTTGAGCCCCCACTTAAGAGCGTAAAAACCCCCAACTGATTGTGGATTTGCATGGTCAGCCCCCCCCCCCTCCACACACACACACACACACTTCCTCACACTCACTTAAAAAAAGCTGTCTGTGTAGTACACTTCTTTTGCTTGTATTCTTACCTTCTTAAATAAAGTGTTGGATTCATGGTAATATAATCACTTTTTAGTCCAGCATCTTCTTTAAAAGGAGCTAAGGATGCAAGGTTACATCTATATGGTAAAAAAAATAGAATCAGCAATGCGATTGACATGACTTACACTTAAATGTAATAAAAACGTATACCATTGGCTTATATTGAACCTCCACCTCGTGGGAATCCCGTTGTTTTCTTATCCTATAAAACACATTTTATAAACAACCGATTAGTTCATTTAGTAGGAATCTGGTCAAACGAGGACCATGCGAAAATTTTCTCTCCATACGAGAACTAATAATAATCAAAATTGTGATGGTACGCTTTAACAGAAGGCCTACCCTACGATGCAAAACCATAATATTTTGAAAATATCTTCGGTTTGCCACTATCCAAAGGACAAGTCCACCCCAACAAAAACTTGATTTGAATAAAAAGAGAAAAATTCAACAAGCACAACACTGAAAATTTTATCAAAATCTGATGTAAAATAAGAAAGTTATGGCATTTTAAAGTTTCGCTTATTTTCAACAAAATAGTTATATGAACGAGCCAGTTACATCCAAATGAGAGAGTTGATGACATCACTCACTCACTATTTCTTTTCTATTTTATTATATGAAATATTTTTTTGATTTTCTCGTCATTGTCACGTAAAATGAAGTTTCATTCCTCCCTAAACACGTGGAATTCCATTATTTTAACATTTTGTGCTTCAGGCAAGGAGGTCCTAATTGTCAAATTCGTAAAAATTGAAATATTGTATAATTCAAACAATATAAAACAAAAGAAATAGTGAGTGAGTGACATCATCGACTCTCTCATTTGGATGAAAATAAGCGAAAATTTGAAATGTCATAACTTTCTTATTTTACATCCGATTTTGATGAAATTTTCAGCGTTGTGCTTGTCTGATTTTTCTCAATTGATTCAAATCAACATTTTTCTGAGGTGAACTTGACCTTTAAAGCCTATAACCATGTCGTAAATGTGAATTCGCGCGCATCTACGTCCTCGATTGCCAGTGGAGGTACCTGTAGTTCCCTTACACATTAAACTTCAATACCTCATCATGCCTTCTAGGTAGAAACAAAATTATTTGAAATTCTGAAACGTCCCCGAATTGTTCAAATCGTCATTGTTCATGATCAAAGGCTGTTTTACTAAGTGTCAATTTCTTGTGTATAAGTTCTCCATTGATGGTGTTGGTAAGTAATCACTGCCCCTAAAACGTTCTTTTCGAAGCAGGCTTTAGTTGATAATTTCTCAGCATTTGCCATTTAGTCGGTCAAAGAAAACAAACATAAAAAACAACATACCTGATTACAAAATCGTGTTTGTCGATAGATTTTCCACAACCACTGTGTAGAAGTGACCCGCTGTTTCCTACAATAGCACATTTTGGAAAACGTTTTTGCTCCGGCAGACCAAAAGGATCACCCTTTAGAAAGAAACGGAAAAGGTTCCCTCATTATATCATGAATATTATAATAATATAGGGTATTTATATTGCGCACATATCCACCTTGTTAGATGCTCAAGGCGCTCCTATATTACCCGGCTAAGCTAGGCGTTCATATAGCGCGCACAGCTTTTAAGGGATTACTTCCTACCGGTACCCATTTACCTCACCTCGGTTGAGTGCAGCACATTGTGGATCAGTTTCTTGCTGAAGGAAATTACGCCATGGCTGGGATTCGAACCCACGACCCTCTGTTTTAAAGTCCGAATACTTATCCACTGGGCCACAACGCTCCACATGATAATGTTAAATGTACAGGTAGAATGCTTGGAAAATTAGTCTTTAAAGGGTCAATTTAGAGTGAAAAGGAAAATATTGTTCCATTAGAATAACCGATTCAAAATCATTATCGTGATCATCTGGAGGTAACTCGAAAATTAGTGAAATAAACAATTCTACCCTTTATTTTTATCTCTATTAGTCCACCTAACTATATTCGAGTCAAGTACCACGACCATTCACGATTAATATGTAGCATGCCTAGCTAAACAAACCGTATAAACTAGGGGTTCTGGGGCTTACCAGTAACGAAATGAGCCAAGGGGAGGGCAGGCATGGCATATTGACAACATTTCTAAATGAAAGCTGCGAGCGAGCCACGCAAGCGAGCGGGCACAAATTTTGACATTGATACAAAAATCAAATTTTGTGATAGAATTTGATACAATAATCAGAAAATAACTTCCTTCACTCCTTTTTCCATCACTCTCTTTCTCTTTCACTTTTTTTCTTGATCTCGAATTTTTCGGGGGAGGGGTCCATGGCCCCCATGCCCCCTTCTGTACGCATGTGGGGTCGACAGCCTTTTCTCTTTTGTATTTTCTTTTCAACTCACTAACAGGTCAATGCCGATCCATTCATTCCCCGTGGTCGACAATTTTTGTCGACGAGAGCACCTTTTTGTGGCAAATAAGCCCCCCCCCCTCTAAAAATCTATGCTTGTAACCCCAACTAGCATAAACTCACTTGGAATGGTATATGCTTACAAAAGAGTGGTTATGAATATCACTTACCTTTGGAAGGAGATCGAAAAATTCAGCAGATGTTTTAATCAATTTTCTGGATGACCCATCCACTTGGCAATTGCCTTGATGAAGAAGAATGGCTGAACTACCGTTCAAATCAGCTCGATATTTCGCCAGCTCTTCTCTGAATAGAATGGACAGTACAGATTAGAGATTTTAGAGAAACCCGTGTCCCTGGGAACCTTCGTCATTGGAGGGACATCTTCTAACACCAAGTGTCACATCAATTACCAGAAGTACTTGCAGGCTATAGTATAATCTAATGAAAACTACCCCCCCCCAAAAAAAGGGGGGGAAATAGTTAGTTCATAGGTCACCGTCATTTATCCCATGACAAATAATATATGACGAATGGGATGGTTTATCCGATCAAATAATATGTGACGAACGCCAACACCAACTGTCTATGTCGAGCGTTATATCGTGCCAGGAGCAGCATCAGGGGGGCGTTTCATCAACATTTTTGTCCGACAAGTGGTCAGATCTGACAACTTTTCTGGATTTTGATTGGCTGAGAAGCACTGTTACTATGGTAACTGTCGGATAAAACGTCCGACAAGTCCGACTGGTTGTGTTGTAATAGGGAGGGGTGGAGCTAGATGACCTAAACAGAACTCCATGTTCTTTCCAATTCGAAGAACATGTGTAGTATAGCGACGTGATTGAGACCACAGTATTGTTATACCCCTTCTTCCTTCCACTTTTCGTTCTTTTTATCTTTTTTCTCCATTTACCCGCCCCCCAAAAAAAAAAAACATGGAGTATGGTTGTTCACCACCCCCCACCCCAAGTGTTTCTGCCTCTTATTGGAAGAAGGTTCAAACTCACCTGAAAATATTTGTATTTGTATGATTCACATGACTATTCCTGATGGCTAATTGTTCATAAAGAAACAGAACTTCATCATTAATGTCCTTGAAATTCCACAGATTGTTGACTATCGATCTCTCTCTGCAATACATACAATCATGAAAAAATCGCCAGTAATTTTCTGATTATTGGACGTACGTACAAATCATTTCTATATTATTAATTAAATCTGCCTGGATTGCATATATCAACTGGACATCAATCAATGAGTCGTTGGTTCGATTTACAACCTAGGCCCAAATGAAATTACCCACACTGTGCTTTAATTCTCGGGTTCCTGGCAGCAACCAAATAAGCTCCTTGCAAGAACAATCGGCAGAATGGCAGCATGACGAAAGCAAAGCCAATGATAAAAATAAGATACCATCATAATATTGTCTCGGGGTTCGAGCAGGGTGCTATTGGTCGCTGAGTCATAAACCATTGACATAATTATCCAAGTTATTCCTGCACAAGCCCCGAAACCCAGGTTTTATTGTTAAAAGCGCAAATTTAGTTATTTGGGTCCAAACCCACTGCACTATAGCACTCAGCTGATCGAACTGATGTCATGCACCGGTGTCGTTCGTTGAAACCTTACCCCAAAGCCGCCACGACAAGACAATATTCAGGCGTCCGGCAAGGTTCTGTTTTGCCTCCGGTATTATTTTATCTACGTTACATTCATCCTTACTAGGATATACATATAAATATACATCTGTATATGTATAAATATATATGTATATATATATATATATATATATATATGTATATGTATGTATGTATAATGTATTGAAGTTCTGATTTCCGGAGATCATTTAACGATTAAATGTACATTAATAGTTAAAAAAGTGTTCTAGGATAAAAATTTGCTAAGCTTTGTGTTACGGATCCCTGGGTATGTTATCAATAATCTGCATGCTTTACCGTTCAAGTCAGTTTCCAAGATCATGACGATGTATCGGAAACTGTCTTTTGGGATGTTATAAAAATCTTGTAATTGTGTCAATTTCAGTTCCGAAATCAATTGAAAGTCATACATTTCATCGCAAATTACAATAGATTGATCAATCTGCTTCTTGCATCAACATGTTTAAATTTATTTAATTAAATGAATCGTATTCCTTGGAAACTTGAAACTGAATTTTGCCGTTGATTGCCAATATTTTCTTGCAGAACCTTCTTAGAATATTCTTAGGAATCAATGGGTACTTACGTATCGCTTGCTGCTCCTTTAAGAAGATGGCTACCAGAGCTATGTCGAGATATTCCCCCCGAAGTATTTCGGTAATCAGAATCGTAATCCGGGACGTCACTTTCACAGGAGCAGTTGCTGATAATATAGTTAATGAATAAATATACACAAAAGACTGAAAGGGGCAAAAGTCGTTTCATTATTTGCTTTGTATGATCGTAGCATAAACACATGAAAGGGATAGGAAACATATTGGCATATTAATAGTCAGTATGTAAGCACAGATTGTGGAAAAAAAATTTAATAATCTTTTCTGTCAGTAAATTATGGATGGGACAGTGTTTCCGGAAACATTTGACCTCTTCCCCTTTCTTTCTTTTGTACCTTGGAGGGGGGGGGTTGTCATCAATAAAATTGTAACGAACCCTGAGGAAGTCTCAGGAACAAAAGTTACCAAAACTACGATGAAAATTGTTCTCTCTTCTTGATTTAATTTCCATTCAAACATAATTCAAATAAATAAAAAAGAATCACATAGAAATTGATGGATTGGCATTTTAAAGAAAAAAACAGTATAATTATAGAGCACATGGATATGAGGGGAAGGAAACTATGGGCCTTTTCAGATGTGAATCTTGAATCATCATTGTAATGATAATTGCTATTGTAATCGTGACTTTGATTAGCGTTTGTGATTCTAATCACGTTCTGGTTTGGTTTCACACGTGCATGATATTCGTCATTTTTTTACCGTTTGAAAGGGCGGTAAAAGCAATAATTGAATAATGTGAATACCATTAATTTCATTAAGAGTGCTCCAGTCAACAGATGTCATCTACACATTTCGCATCCTGTATTGGAGCGAAAGTGTGATATCGTTTTGACAAATCGACTAAAAGCAAATTGTGAATTTATGTCATAGTGCACTCATCACAAGCTGTGCTTTTTTAGTTCAAGTTCTTTAAATGTATTGTAGCTTTTATCGTTGGAAATAAATGTACATTCATTCATTCATGTAAGCTCAGTGAATGTTTCCATCATAAATGAGGATTCGTTGGGAGTGTGATCTTATATCTCTCATCTTCCTTAAAAGATTTGTGGAATGCAATTCACTACAGAGCTTTTCTTGTTGGCAAATAAATAAATAAATCTTTCATTCATTCATTCATTCATTCATTCATTCATTTCTACAAATAGATCCATTAACACATCAAACATAATAAGTGCAGTACATTAAAAAATCTATAAATGTTCTATCTAACTAAAAGAAATACCCTACACTATAACGAACACTTGGAGACAGCGTATTCAGCTGCGCAGCTCCTAACTTGTGGAACCATCTTCCCATTGCAATAGCAATGAACCAGTCTGTTTTATGTCTTTATTTAAGAAACATCTGTGTAAAAAAGCATTTAATTAGATAATATTGATTTTTGTGGAATTAGCAGTGGGAGTATCGAATGCAGTATATCGAGTAATTTTGTTATACATACAATAGTGGCTATGCTTTGTCACTTTCAAATTGATATTGATATAATATAACAGAAACGGAGTTTCAAATTTGACTAACCCACTGGGCGTTGACATGCATATTAAAGGCACTTTTAATGATGAGGTCAGCTACATCATATACCCTAAATGATGCAGTTACATTATGCACCCTAAATGGTGTAGAGATCATGCAGACCAAACCTTTAAGGAAGCTGCAAATATTTCTAACCTAAATACTGTGCACCCTAAATTGTACAAAGTTGTTAGCTTAAGGGTACAAACTTGCACCCATTGGTGTCAAAACAAATCAAATTTAGGTCAAACATTTTCAAAAAGTTGAATAGTTTTTTTCACTATTATAACATAGGGTGCAGGATTACACCCTAAAGTGTATCATTTAAGGTGCAAACCTGACCCGTTATTCCTTAGCGTGCTGTTATTTTTTAGTAAACCTGTCTGTGTGACTTACCAGGTACAGTTTGATTCCTCTGTCTCTTCAGCAAATAACCGTCTTATCGACTCCTTCTGGCCTGTGATGCCCGACAGAATCCGACTGGAATGCGACGACAATGTCAATGAAATGATTGCCAATGAAAACCCCACGATGGCCAATGATGAAAGGACCGTCCCTCTACTGGGGGCACGCAACGATCTTAATGCGCTCATGGCGCCCTATGAAGTTTATGAAGTACAGAAGACAAAAACAACAATGCGTAAAAGTAAAAACTCGATTAAAAACCGTTTCCTTGCTCAATGGCAGTGTGTCGAGATATATATATATATATAATCTCGGCAAGTATTATCCAATTGAGCAAATTTCTTACCCAATTATTAGCTATCATTACCCAATTTGGAAAGATTTTAACCAAAACTTGTGTGGACAGAATGTTGCCCAGGGTTGGTTAAAAGTGGGGCATTTTTGCCCAACTATTTTAAGAGTGTAGCATAAAGAGAGTTTTTACTCTATATATTATTATAATATAGGGGTTACCCCCCCCCTTGATTTTTTAAACCCTTTTTTCATTTTTAGAGGGGCGGCATATAAGCATGTAAATACAAGTTCAAGTTTGTTTATTCAAACCAAAAACATCACATCATTATCAAAATAGATGTACATACAACGTAAATAAGTACATTAACATACATCAGTTAGACTATAGCATATACGAATTGGTTTTAGGACCCCTTTAAACATGTTAAAAGCAAAGCTTGTGAGTAGGGCCCTGGAATACTTATAATTATTAACATAAAACCTAGGATATACTAATCTACAAGATACAAAGGAGAGAGAGAAAAAAATGTATAATAAGGTTAAGATGCTAAAAATAGAATGGAAAAACTGTTGCAAAGATGCATATATAAACACACACGCACACACATACAACCACATCCAACCACACATGAACATACTAAACATAGATTCTGATTAGGTCATCAACTTAAATGCAAATACATCAACTTAAAATACATATTGAAGGAAAATAATCATAATCTGTCAAGAAAGTAAGTTTTGGATAATCTTATGCCCAATACATTGAATTATTTGTGTATAACATAAGAAAATGAGGGCACATATCGCCTTGTCCACCCCACCCCCATTCATCCTCCTCCACGCAAGAGTGCTAGCAACCGTTCAATTTGCACACGGGCAAACCTGACATTTGCACCTGCTTTTCAGATTCTATAAAGAATACACATGAAATAGATTGTGAATTATCAACAAATATACCAAGAGCGATCAATTATCCATAACCTTTGGTCGGGAAGTTGTAGTTAGAATTCCTTGCTTTGACAGTATGTCTGTAATGTACAGGCTGCGCTTTTACCAGGTTCCTCAATTCCCAACCTGTCTGTACAATAATCTTGACAAATATACATTTTATGTTTTTTAACTTTATTTCTCATTGCTAAACGAAGTCCAACGTCTAACTGCACAAATATATATATATATATATATATAATATATATATATATATATATATAACAAAATATGCTGAAAATAATGCTTTCATTGCCAATATAGTTTTTATTGTTTTTTTTAATAAAAACTTTATTGGCAATGAAAGCATTATCTTCAGCATATTTTGTTACCTTACAGAAGCCAATACGTGAAACTTTAAGAGATATATATCAATATACATATACAATGTATATACATATACAATGTCATGATTCAATCAGTTTTTTTTATTCGTAATGTTTAGGAATTCTTATTTCATGTAATATTTGTGGTCCTTACCCTTTGAAACGGTTACTTTCAGATTAATATTAATTCTCCTTTACTGTCTCTATTATTCGGATCTGCTTGTACACCATGAAACACTTCTGACTATAATCTTCTTCTTCTTTTTCACCGATATAAGGATTTGTCCATTATGTTATGTTATTATGTTTGTGTTTAAGAGATACATTAACTTGCTACTTTTGTAAAAATCTGTATAGGTTAATTATTTGAAATTAATATACGTAACATTTAAACAAAATGGCAGTATACTAGACAATTTATCAACACATACGCTACCCACGTTTTCATAAACTTATATCATAGCACATGCATGAATCATATAGTCCTTATATCTTTTATCTCTTTATGCTGTCGTCATTTAAAATACCCTTTGCCAATTTGTTTAATGTTTCCGTTAATTTGTTGATTACTTCCGATTTTATTATGGTATAGTTGAATACTACAATGTCATACACACTAGTCAATTTCCAAACACATAATTTACTTTGAGTCAATATTCCTTTCTAGAATTCCACAACACAAGTAGTTTCAATACCATACTTTATCCGTATCATTTGTTTTGTAATTATCTGTGTTATTGTTTGAACATTTTATTGTTTCGTTATTACCTGGTAAATAGATCGCAACTTGGCCTTGATGTCTTGATTTTTATAAAATCTATTTATTTATTTATCTATCTTTCTGTATCTTCGCCGATTTTCGACAAAGGTTGTTTTGTCATTGAAGGGCTTTTGATAAAATATTATCTGTGTTATAGAAAGAGTGTGCGTAGTGATTGCAAAAAAATGCCAAAATGTCGATCGTTTGTGGAAACAACGAGCATTTCAAGGCACCTGCTACTAACATTGGTCAACATTATCAGTAGCGTCCGCGGGGTAAGGGAAGGGGGGGGGAGTTGGGGGTGACAGGTGTTTGACCCATAGGTTTACCCCCCCCCCCCCTCCCTTAATGTTCTTTGAAACCCTTTTGGGGGATTCTCATTAATTCTTTGGTACGAAACGACACCAACTTTTGGGTTAATCCTTTTTTGTGTCAAATCTTCATTCCGCACGAACCCCCTTCCCCTCTTTAAAAGTCCTGCGTACGCTACTAAATATTATCAATGGAATTTCCTTCAGTTTGTGAACCCAATGGGAGTCCAATTACATTGCCTTCGAATATTTGATACAAAATCGATTATCTGATGAGATATTCGAAATTCAAACGTTAGAAGACGAGCTCATCACTCCGCTCCCACGCCCAGGTAAGGGCCTAATATAATCTCAAACAGCATGTGCTTATGTATGCATAGGGGCCCGTTGCAGAAAGAGTTGCAATCAATCGCAACTCTAAAAATCATGCGCAAGTCCCGAATGCGCGTTGTTGATTGGTCGAAAATCAAATTGCGCATGATTTTTTTAGAGTTGCGATTGATTGCAACTCTTTCTGCAACGGGCCCTAGAACATGCAATACACACACAATGCTTTACCTATAAAGGCCAGCGCACACATTACGATTGGCCTGCGACCCGATTTTGGAATGAAATGTCGAAGAATTTGAAGCTAATATTAAGAATGGAATATATTTGACACTGTCTGATGTTCTTATTCATGTAACGCATACCCATGTTCAATTGTGTGACTATGCTATCCTCCATTACTAAATTAAAAGCGAATTCAATATCTAGTCGTTATGACGTCATAAATATCGTACGATTGGCTACGACTCGAGTGTTAAATTAAAAAAACACACTTTTCATTTCATATATTCAAGAAAATGAACAAAATGCGATTTGATCCAAAATCGGATCGTGATCCAAAATGTGTGGTTGCATTTTTGTGATATAGAATTTTAGAGCCGAAATGAAATGTTCCGAGTCGACCTTTGCCTTTTTCGCTGATATGCGTTTTGCTTAATACACATACCAAATCATATATGGCGTGGGAGCATCGTACTCTTGCAAAATTCACGAACCTCATGAATTATTCCAGCTTCTAATGCATATAAAAATGGCGGTGGCTTCGGGGGCCTGGATTTCTTCCTGCCCCCCCCCCCCAACACACACACATACCCCGGAAAAAAAGCACAGTGGATAAGGCCATGTGCAATTCACCACCTGGTGACGACCATGGACCCGGGGGGGGGGGCACTCGACCAAAAAAGTGGTGGGGGTGTGCCGTGGGCGAGACAAAAAACAGGGGCCTTGGAGCGGGCTTATTGTAAAAAGGAGGGTCCTCGGAACGGGCTTCGGAACGACAAATGTTTGTGAAAACGGGGGTCCTTGGAACGGATCGCCAGCGTGTGAGTGCGTATGCATCCCTATGGAACGGTCATGTGCGCATGATGCAGCTAGCGCGGCCTCCGCCGGGGGAGCTCTGCGGCCGCTTTTCACCAAAATTGCGGCTCATTCAATGCGATCGGAGCGGCGTAACGAAAAATATGCGAAGCTTTGGAGCGGATTTCTCTCTTCTTTTTTCTCGATAAGAAGAAAATGCTATGCCTTGGAGCGGCTTTCTTTGTTCTTTTTCTCAACAAGGCAAAAATGCTATGCCTTGGAACGGAAATTTGAGTGTGAAAATGGGGGTCCCCTCCGCGGCACATACCCACTATGCATTATATACTGAGTGCCCCCCCCCCCCGCCATGGACTTTGAAAACTGGCTCTTGACCTAAATTGAAAGTCAACAAGATACACATATATGACCTCATAAATTTTCTATACCATGGGGCAGGGTTTGTGTTAGTTAATTTCTGGCTGTGACACATGCATTGGTTAAAACAAATCCCCAAGAGGTGATTTGCTAATTGACAGGGTGGTGTTCTGAATGTTCTCTGAGAACATCATTCCATGTTTTCCCCCTTTTTTGTAAGAAAGGGCCTTCTTGTCAGTTAGTTGCAGAAAAAATGGTTTCCTTGTTCTCTTTTGATTCGCATTGGGCAACGAAATGTGCATAATTATGCATGGTTGTGCAAAATTAATCATTATTTTCCAGCAAAGTGATACATCTTGCGTTTTGGGGTTCATCAATTTCCGGCGCCGGTAATCGATGTTTCCGTTTCCCTATTCAACATATTTTTGAGCGTGCACACTTGACCTTAGAAAAGTAGGACTCCGTTGGACAAAATCTACCATCTTTTCCGTTATTATTTACATTGTCTCGACATAAACCCCAAAAGTGTGTCTTATGCACAAATATCACTCCCCAATAAGGCAATTGCGAATACGATGAATACTATTACAAGCAACAACACAACGACAATATAATATGCAACGTTTCTTTACTCACCGATAGCCAGTGTCACAAATACTATATTTATTCCATACTGTTAGGTTTTTATATACTGTGTATCTGCACGCTATGTGAAATAAACCACATCAAACGAGGAACCAATTATACCATGCAGAGATTATGCCACAGTGAAGGATCAATTTACAACCCTCTTCTTTTCTCGTTGCCATGGTGACAAGAAAGCTGAAAGCAACATTATTGACTTGATATATTAATACGTGTGGATGTGTGCATGGGCACAAGTGCTGGAAGGGCGCGGGTTGACTAAACTACGCGGCATTTATATCTCTTTCAGAATGTGAAGTGTACAACAATGTCAATCATCATCTTTTTATGATGTGTACTTATACTTCAACTTACATTATTATAGTGTAAGTTGAAGTATAAGTACACATGATAATTATGCTACAATAGCATAATTATCATTGTGCGAGAAATTCACATTTGTAACAATGGTATTTAGACACTCGGCGGACTCGAGAGGATCTCAACTAAAGTAGCACATGTCTCAGCAACAAAACCATACAACTCGAAATCAAGGAAATATAAAATAAATCTTCAATGCAACATTGCTTATTTTCTAGAGAGAATGGTTTACATTTGACTACATACACAATCATGATAATGCTGATCTTCCTTTATCTGTTTATAGATCGAACGCTTAGCAGGATGTGTTTGTTGAAAGGACAAGTCCACCCAAACAAAAACTTGATTTGAATAAAAAAAAGAAAATTTCAACATCAAAATCGGATGTAAAATAAGAAAATTATGGCATTTTAAAGTTTCGCTTCATTTCACAAAACAGTTATATGCACATCTCGGTCGGTATGCAAATGAGGAACTGATGACATCACTCAATATTTCTTTTGTATTTCATAATATATGATATATGAAATATTTTTATTTTCTCTTCACTGTCATGTGAAATGAAGGTTCATTCCTCCCTGAACATCCCATTATTTCAACATTTTGTGCTTCAGGCAAGGAGGTCATAATCATCAAATTCGTAAAAATTGAAATATTGTATAATTCAAACAATAAAAAACAAAATAAATAGTGAGTGAGTGACATCACCAACTCACTCATTTGGATGTAACTGGCTCGTTGATATAAATATTTTGTTGAAAATAAGCGAAACTTTGAAATGTTATAACTTTCTTATTTTTTATCCGATTTTGATGAAATTTTCAGCATTGTGCTTGTCTAATTCAAATCAACATTTTTTCTGAGGTGGACTTGACCTTTAAAGTGAAGTGTATGCCTAACCTGCGACGGTGTTGGATAAATAGGAGCAAAGAGGGAAGCGTTAAGGCTTGGTCCCACTGCATTTACGGATGCAGAGAGGATGTGAAAGAATCTTGCCATCCGTTGGAAAACGTTATGTATCCGTTGTGTACTCTTTGCATACGCGTTTCTTTATGAATAATTTTAATTTATGTGTTTCTTTTTATAATCATTATATTCTTTACTGACCTGGATGGATGTAAAGGGGTGTGGGAAAGGAGACATGTGGGTCATGGTAATTTAGTTAACCTTTTCCAAACCCATGCAGGCAGCCCCTTCATCTCTATTCCAGGTCTTTTGTACTATGTCACGTATGTCCTATTGTTTATGTAACTTGTATTGTACTATAATTTATGTATTGTGAAATGCCGAATAAATGATTATAACAATAATATATCCATCAAACATACGACCGCTGTGATTTCATTGTTTGGAATGGATGAAAACGGATGGAGCCACCCCGAGTAAATAATTAATTTT
Organism: Lytechinus variegatus; assembly: GCF_018143015.1. Lineage (NCBI taxonomy): Eukaryota > Metazoa > Echinodermata > Echinoidea > Temnopleuroida > Toxopneustidae > Lytechinus > Lytechinus variegatus. The sequence continues at coordinate 12,314,762 of NC_054758.1, read as the reverse complement.
CGCAGTTGATATCGATGCATTACTTGTATACCGTATCTACCCCCCCCCCCCTTCGTTTCGTGTCTTTTTGTATTCTTTGTTGTTGTTTTTTTTTCTCCTTTTTCCTACGTTGTATTTACTATAATGACATGACATTCTGTTTTTTTTTTTTCAATATTGTTGTCTTTTGACTATGTTTTGGCGATGCAGCCTTACAGGTTTCTTATAACCTTCATGGAAAGCCACGCAATTTATTTTATTATCTAATCACATTATTTGTCTTTCTTTGTATTTTCATCCTATTTTGCGAAATAAAGATTGAATTGAATTGATTGAGATTTTGCTTGTCCGCTGTATCCGTTATAAATGCGTTTTGTGGCCGTCGGCCAGTGGAACCAGGCCTTCAAGTTTAGTGTGTTTCATTACTACCCAACATTTTTGGCTGCGTAGAAATCATATTGATGACAGGATGCACCTTTTTTCATTCATGTAAACATTTTGTTTTCCTCCGTTTCACAAATTTCCCCATGCTTTAGAAATTAATTCATATAAAAATTAATTTGTAATGAAGCATAAAAACACATACAAGTTATGTTAACAGAGGAGTATGACCTTAAAAACGAATCTTCTGGTGGGAATTCGCCTATAGACGAATAAATAGTAGCAAATATAAAAAAAACAGCAGGAAAATAAAGAAGGGTTAGAAAATGGTTCAGGTGAAGAGGAGAAAACAGAAAAAGAAACTAAGCCTGCTGCATAGTGCTTAATCTTGCCGGGAAACACTGCCCTCTTCTTATTAAAACAACAATATTATTTCATAAATATTCTGTCTTGGTGTTTGTTTAAGGCTGATCATGTTTGCCCTGTATCAATAATGAGGAAGCTTTTTTGTACTGAAATTTGACTTCACAGTTTGCAATGCGATGTCGAGAATCTACACAATCGAGTAAGGACCTGTGATACAGCCAACAATCTACGGTCCACTGATGTATAGCTTACATTGATCATATATATGTCTCTTTTTATTCTAGCTTGTAAGGAAGCAGAATTCTCTAAATAAAAAGTGTAAAATAAACAAATAGTATAATATATATATATATATATATATATACATATATAAAGAAATGGATGAAGAGAACAATGGTAGGCCTAGCTTAAATCAAGGTTCCCCAGAGCTATCTACCCTTTGGAAAACTAGGTGATGCCAAAAAATATCTCTGCCGGGAATCGAACCCGGGCCCCCAGCTTTGAACGCCGGTGCCTTAACCACTAGACGACAGAGACGGGTTAGTGGCTAGGGTGACCCTGATCCAATTGACTGTCAGATAGACAGATTTTCGACACCATACCAATTGTAATTTCCTTTGTCGGGTGAAAGTTGGGTTTTGAACAATGACAAGCCGCCATGCCTCAGCTGGATCAAAGCTATTCACTCTAAAAAATGAAGTGCTAATTCAGCTCTTAAAGAGCGTGTATAGTGACTGCACTTCGGAGTGCTGATTTTTCTCGTTCAAATTTGAACTAGACAAATCAGCACTTTGAAGTGCAGTCACTGTACACGCTCTTTAAGAGCTGAATTAGCACTTCATTTTTTAGAGTGTTGCTTTGATACAGTACACGTATGGGAGAAAGTATTGTGTGTGAAGCTATACATGTACAACATATTTGGCAACTCTTTTATTTTAAATATTGTGTAAAGAAATGGATGAAGAGAACAATATCATGTGTAAATAAAAAATATCTATCATCATTTATTCCACTCTAAAATTTTGAAGGAGGGGGGGAGCTGTGCTGTTTTGCGAAGATAATTCACACACTGTGGACACCTGGATATTGTGTTCACACACAGCAAAAACTGTGGTGTCAACTGGTGTACATAGAGGACCACACCAGTTATTTTACACCGGTGTTAAATTGGTGGTGCTAGTTTTACACCTATAGGTGATATTACAACACCTTTGGTTGTTATATTTACACTCTTTGGTGTTATGTTCAATCTCTAGGGTGTAGTTTTAACACCTCAGGGTGTGGTCCTCTATTAACCCCAATTGGTGTCAGTTTTAACACCACAGTTTTTACAGTGCATGGTCGACTATTTTAATATGCGATTCACAATGTTAAAATGCTCAAACTCAACAGTGTGAGGGTAATTTCACATTGTGTTCTACACTGTGAACACACTGTGGTACCTACTGTGGGACACTGAGGTGCTCCTTCCAGTAGGAATAGGGGGACACCGTTCTCTTACACGGGCTTCCAAGATGGAGTCTGAACAAGTGGTAATCTAGTCATATCAGAATACTCAAAAAGATATTGTCATGTTTCACCCACGCTAGATAATGCCTCAATTATTCCCTTTCTATCATGCATAGTGCCAATGTTATTAATTATATGATTAGGAGTTGCCCTCATCACTTTTTAGTAAAATTCAAATTCAAATAAAACATCTATTTTCTTCCATTTCAGTACGGTATTCAAACTCAAAACGGTAACATCCATTAATCCTGAACTACTGTATGATAGTTGCCTTCACTTGATACGTTTTGTGTATCATACGGATACTGAGGAAATAGTGAAATAATGGCTGTTAACTATGTTACCCAAGGGGGGGGGGGCATATAATGGTCGTAAAATTATGTGCAGCCCTTAAGACCAACTTTCGTGTGATCAAGTACGTTAGCAAAGCGAGCTTCCAAAGTGGTTTCCTGAATCGGTTTCCAGTAAACTAGTTTTAGAAAGCGTAATGAGAACGGCCTCGTAGTGAGAACAGCCTCTCATTTTATTTATTGCAAGCAGTTACTGTACGCAGGCTTGTAATATCCACCCTTTTTGATTGACTAACCAATTCTCCTCCTTCAATAGCCCCTCATTTTAGACTTCAGTTTTCGAAGATCTAAGAAGAGGGCCCCTCATTGCATATGGTTTCAGATTTTTCTGGGCCACACAACTCCACCCTATCGAAATCTGAGTCCATCCGGATGTTACTGTGTCTTAACATATTCTTTTTCCTATTGAATCAAAAAGTGATTATTTATTATAACCCTCCCTGCCCGATATACATATCAAATGTAAGGTCCTTAATAATTATATTTGGTACACATGATCAACCGGAATACGAGAGATTTCAATACATCATGCAAAGACATGTGCAAGGTCCATTGTAATTTGGTACCTTTTTTCTAACGATAACGATATTAAATACGGTGCACAACAGAAGCAGAGTGAGCCAAAATATAAAGGGGGCAAAAATGGCGAATGAGGCCCAAATGAAAAAAAAAATCTGCAAGCGAGCAAAGCCGATGAGCAAGTAAATTGAACATCATAACGCAAACATGAAATTCCGTAATAATATATTTTGACACGATACTCAGAAGGTAATGTTTCACCCCCTTTTCGTTCGTTTTTTTCTTCAATTTTTTTTTTATTGGTTGTAAATTATTTATACCCCGAATCCCCACCCAATCCCCCCGAAAAAAAAATCTTCGCCAGTGGTTACTATTTCCAAATATTATGAAAATGATGCAAGGAGTATTTATTTCCTTGAATATAATTGAATACTCCATTTTTTATAATTTGTCACTGCAACAGTAACAAGATATAATAGTAGTTTAATTGATACAGCAGTTAATAGTACTTGGCACGTCTAAAGAGCCAATATTGTAACAAAATTGAACTGAGACATGAATGAGTGAATAAATAAGTAAATAAATAATTAATCTATCAAACACTTTCTGTTAATGTCCAAATCGACAATTACCACAATCGTAAATGATAATTGCGTAAAATCGAACGAAGCAAATCATTTTTTTCGAAACATAATTTTCTGTGGAGCCTACTTTTATTGCTAATGCACGCATTCGCGCGAAAAGATGCCGGCAGAAATATCTGGCGGTTAATTGTCACTATATCGCTAAAAGAGGTATGAACATATTCGTTAGATTTAAACTTACCGTTTCTTGACAAAATAAGAAAAAAAGACAAGTGCACATAATTTAAATTAAAGACAGAATCTTACCGAATACAGCGCACCACAATCTATGATCTACCTATTTCCTACCGCATAATCATAGCTCCAAATATCGCTTAGTTTTGTTTTACACAGCTTTCATTATCTGCCTGCCCGTAATACACGCGATGCTCACGTTCTCGAATATGCTTCTGTTTGGTTATCGTGACCTACGTATAAAAAGTATTTATTATTCATGTTGAATGGCGGTGGAGGTGGGATAAGGGTGGAGAATAGCACTGGAATTGAATAAACAGGCTTGTTGACATTAAGGGGCTTTTCAGATTATACTAATGTAACTACACTCAAAATACTCAAAATGTAAAATCACTCAAATTGACTAGACCAGTAGTCAGCTGGGTGCAACTGACATGGCAATCATTGCTAGACACATTTATGACATATATTCTAGTCAGAAATGAGTCTTTTCTAGTAAAATACTAGAAAATAGTCTAGAACAAGATGCACCCAACTGACCCTATCAACTAGTCATTTTGACTGATTTGTTTTTAGAGTGTACAAACCATTGTTCGGTTTAATAATTTTCTGTCTTATGGTCATATTCATGATTTATGAATTGAACATATACATGTATATAGACTTATACTCAAAACTAAATGAACCCCACCACAAAATAATACACCCTTTCATGCTGAGTGTTGAATGTAGACAACTAGATTGCAATGAATTCATAATTAAAATATCTAAAACATTGCAGAACTTAAACACTTGGAATATGTTTATTTTCTGGTTGGAATCCAAAAACTCCCGAGCACCACTGTATATACACATATACACATACACAACACCCCTCCACACACACACACCCGCACCTATAATTTGTGTGATACTTTCGCTTTCTATCATATCAATCATATCATAAAATTATCAATGTTTATGAGTGCAATGGACAGAATACTTCATGAGGTGAAAGATGAAATGATCCATTCAACGAGGCGTAGCCGAGTCGAATGGATCCTTATTTCATCTTTCACCGAATGAAGTATTCTGTCCATTGCACGAATGAAAAAAAAATCATTATTTGGTTTATATGACACCTAAAAAACGATTTTTTTGTCCATATGAAATTCATGAAAATCGATGCAAAACATGCTCATGCAGTGCGAGTTCGGTCTGTTGATTGTTGTCATTACAACATGCGCACTGCTGTTGCATGAGCTGCAGTCTCGGTGCGCGAGTGCAATGGACAAAATCGTATGGATCCAACATTGCACGGTTGATGACGTCATTGCGAAATGGGCTGAATGAACGATATCAAACAACCAATCAAATCACAAGGATCTATCTAGGTGTCTTATAACAGACTTTATATGACACCTAGATAGACAATGTTCTGCATCGAAATTCATGAATTTCATGTGAATAAAATAAATCATTTTTTAAGTGTCATATAAACCAAATAATGAATTTGTTTTTTTCATTCGTGCAATGGGCGGAATACTTCACTCGGTGAAAGATGAAATAATGATCCATTCAACTCGGCTACGCCTCGTTAAATGGATCATTTTATCCTTCACCTCGTGAAGTATTCTGTCCATCGCACTCATAAACACTCATTATTTGTATAATATTTTCTTTTTATTGTTGCACTAATCAATCCATTGATTTTGAACTTTGGTCTTAGGAGTTACAGAATTAGGGCTACTGAATAACAATCAACAGAGTAAAATGGATTTGTCGTGTTGTAATATAAAATGTTATGACATAGCATGAAGTGAAATAGGAAAGACTTTGAAAAATTTATGAAAATATGAAAACCGTTTATGTTTCAATTTACTGTTTATTTTTCAGCACTAATTTATTATCAAGTCCTTTTGCAAAACAGTCTTTGTCGAGTATCCGTAAATCAAAACAACAGTTTTGGCCTTACGAGTGCTGCTTGTTTTGATACACAAAATTAATTCATATTTGCCTGCTCTAATCATTTTGTTGAAAAATGGATTCCTCTCTCCGAGAAAAACCTTTTCTATATGCCTGCTTATAAACATTATCATGTATTTCATTCTGGATCCAGATACTTTTATGATATATCAAGCGAGAGCATAATGCAAGTAAAACTTTTTTTGTAGCACCTTTCTTGTCAGCCTTACCAACGGTCTCATTCTGGGGGCGCTGTTACAATCGAACATCTAGCTTATACTGACATAAATAAGCAATGTACTTTTGATTTAGTTATTACTTTTTGTAGTATAATTGAATTTTCTTCCTATATCGTATTTTACACTTTCATTTGAATCATGATGTTTTGGATGAGGGAGTGTGGCCCTTTCTACAATGTTCTATGAACGATTTCTTGTATTTTGAATATTTTTTTAAATGAATGCTGGTTAGAAAGAAAAATGCCTTGACTCAAACCATGATTATATTTTTAATCTACATTGCTGTTTTATCTTGCATCAAAAGATGAAACTGTTTTATGCATTATTGATATTAACGTGAGCAGGTGTTTTTTCAAGAATCATTTTAGGGGAAAAATGCATGATATTAATCTCGTTCGTTAATACATGCTAAAGTCACTTGGTGAATTAAAGCCAAATGGACGTAACATTAAGCAAGGACAAATTATTGTTTATGAGTAGGAGATATTTTTTTGTGCCATTCATTCTATCATATTTTGTTCAGTCTGGTTTTCCATATATTATTTTTTCATGAAGTACGAAATATATCAAGCCAGGTTAATGTAAGAACAACAACGGAAAAAAGTTATAGTTCACCGTGAGGTTGTGAATTCCAACCGTCTGGCTGTATTTTCAATTCAGTGTTTCAATGTCTACAAATTAGCGGATAGTAAGCATGCTTGGTGACGAATCTGTCATTCCTTATTCCTTGACGAGCTTTTCTCCTGAAACTTTCAAAAGGAGCTTTCTGTCATGTTCGTTATGATTATTCGGAAATCTTATTTAGTCTGCAGACTCCATGGGGAGTCAATCTGCGCTAGGTAAGGGATATAGGACGACATTGGCACCATGAACCCCCCTTGCCGTGCGTTGTTTATGGTACGTGTGGAACGTGATCGTGCCCCGCTGAAAGAAAAAAAATGACAAGGGACGGGGGGGGGGCAGGGAGATGGATAAATGGATCCTATTCCTCAGTCTCATGGGGGTGGGTTACTTCAGTTAAATTTCAGAGAGAGAGGGAGAGAGAGTGGGGGATGGGGTGGGAGTGGGAGAGGGAATAGGGGAGAAACCTTTTAAAGGATTGCCCTTTTCAGTCTCTATTAATTCTTTTTGGGGGTTGGGGTTATAGTCACTGTGTTGTACAGTGCGAGTCAGCAAATGTTACAGTTTTTTTAATTAAGTACTTTTTTAAAAAGGAAATGTGGAATTCAGAGAGAGTTTATAGCATGTATGGATACAGCAAATATTCCTTGTCACTTGGTAAAATTTGTTTCAGTGTTGTTGTTATGGTTGAGTGCACAACAAGAATTGTTTGAATAAGTGTCGAAACCTATTTGCGCCTATAGACAGGTGATAACCTGCTGAAGCAAATACAGAAGTATTCAGTATTCACACAAACAATGAGCGTCAAGTTTATGCATATGCTTATTAATCAAGAAAAAATAAGCAATAGAAACAGTAAGTCAATAAATCATCTTTATTGAAAAACAATCCTTTCATTGCCATTTTGGCCTGAACTTGGACAAAGCTTTCCCACCTTCAATCTATGTATAATAATAATAATGATAATAATAATAATAATAATGATAATGATGGTGATAACAATAACAATAATAATAATATTAATAATAATTATAATAATGATAATAATAGGCATTTATATTGCGCCATCTATCTACAAATATTCTATTCCGAGGCGCATTGGTTTTTTTTTAATCATTATTATTACCCCGGCTTTAGCTCGAGCTGCCTTCATCGCTCAGTTCAATCAAGGAATTAATCCTGCCGGGTACCCATTCACCTCACCTGGGTTGAGTGCAGCACAATGTAGATAAATTTCTTGCTGAAGGAAATTACGCTATATACAGAGAGAGATAGATAGATAGAGCGAGGGAGAGAGAATAAGGAACACGAGAAGGGACAGGAGAAAGGGAGTGGAAGAGACCTTTGAAATAAGTCGGGGTCTTCAGTCTCATTTGTGTGTTGTCAAATTCCAAAAGAGAGAGAGATAAAGATATAATTTTATCCCTTTCATTATGTGTAATATTATCAATATCATTATTGTTACTATAATCAACAGCTTTATTTTCATTAACATTAACAATAATGATTATGATAAAAATAATAATAGCTGGATTTTAATAGCGCTTTTTGCCTGCGGAAAACAAAGCGCTTGCTATCATTACCCCGGCTTTAGCTCGACCTATATACCATCACCGGCGCTCAGTGCATGCAAGGAATTAATCCGACCGGGTACCCATTCACCTCACCTGGGTCGAGTGCAGCACAGTGTGGATAGATTTCTTGCTGAAGGAAAGCACGCCATGGCTACGATTCGAACCTACGACCTTCTCTTTGAAAGGCGAGAGTCGAAACCACTAGACCACGACGCAACCACGACCATTATTATCATCGTTATGTCATAACATTATTTATCAATGTTATTATAGTTTTTATTGCTGTCATTTTTATTTTTTATATATTATTATTACTATTTATTTTCATCATTGATAAATATCAGTACTTTCCAATATTCTTGAAGCTCGAATCTTCCTTCATGGAGCGTAATTGAATATCATAACACCACCCCCCCCAAAAAAAAAACCCCCAACTAAAAATCGAAGACTATAGATCTATACGCGCACAGTGGGATGCACGCTCATTTCGTAATTCAGGCGGGAAAACCGAAGTCCATTCTCTGGGATGTATCTGACCAGGGAATCGATGAAAATCTTACCTGATTTCAGCTTTTATATAAAGTCCCACGATTTCAACATTAACGGGAAAAACAGACAATACAATGTTATATGCTGGATAAGTACACATCATCAAGTTATGACACATGGCTTTTAGATAGGTCACAACCTGCAGGTGACGAGATTCTTGATTTTGCCCCCACCCCCCCCCCCCAAAAAAAAGAGGGGAGGGCCAAGAACAAGTCAAGAAATTCTAAGAAACCTTGAAGTTCTCGAATTGGTCCTCTTGGGGAGCGATCTCTTTTTTTTTTTGCAGAACATCTTTTTCCAAGTGAGAATAGTTTTGATCGAGCTGTCATCACTTCTTTAAAATAATTCCCCCTATGGATATAGAACAAATCTCGCGAAATTGCGAATAAAATCCCATGCTTTCATTTGGCGGGCAATTTTCTTTCTCTCTCCTTTTCCCCGCTTCTCCGTTCCTTTGCTATGATATTGCACTTGGTTTCTAAAAGTCAGTCTCTTCTTTATTTTCTTTTTTGTACTAAAAGAGTTTCCTTTTTGTATGGCGAACACGATTATGTTGAGCCAATTTGTCTGTCTCTCTCCTCCTCCTCCTCCTTATTCCTTTTCTCTTTACCTTACCCCTTTCCAGAATTATTTTCCTTTTCTCCATGTCATTTTCTGTCAATTCCCACTTTCTCTCTGTCCCCCTCTGCCGTCCCATTTTTTTGTTTGAATGTTTTTTTCTCTCTATTTCTCATCACCATCATCATCATTATCATGATCGCCACCAACACTCCCCCCCCCCTCTCTCTCTCTTTCCCCCGTACATGCGCAGTCTAGGAGTGTCCTGGTCCGTCACATGTGTCTATGATATGCCTGCCCCCTTTGGAGGTTATTTCTTTTATTTCTATTTTATTTGTTTATTTGTTATTTTTTTATTTGATTATTAATTATTATCATTATCAATATTTTTTACTCATTTTTTTTTTGTTGGGGGGGGCGGGGGTGGGGGTTCGTCATAACTTTCTTAGGCAAATAAGTTCCTTTTTTTGGTAGTGACAACCCCCTCCCCGTTCGTCCAATTAATTTTGACAACCTAGATGGATCAACCTTCTATGCGCCTCCTGCCCGCCACCGACCTTGGTGATTTACACCTGGAGCCGCCCCGCCTGCGCCACTCGCAACTTGGGAGGGTCTTCGTTCAAATAATAGCCCGGGCACAGCCGTAGATCTGAAATAACATACCGGCAATGCTCTCGATCGCCTGAGCTTGTTGAAGTAGGGCGAATCTATGCCATATAGCGTTAACCGCTGTTTCAGGCGCACTCGAGTACGGGGTCTCGAAGATTGTTCTTATTTGCCAGAGGTGCTCCTGAGGATGCAGCAAGCATGGCAGGCCATGGCCTGCAACTTTGTAATTGACTGATTGATGCATCTTTCCGTCGGACAAAAAGCTATCCGGATACCAAATTTTCTTGACTTTTTATTTCTAAGAACTTTTTTTTCATTCTAAGTAAACCGGAGCGGTCATCCGAATCTCTCAGTCAGCGACAGTTACACAGACGAAAGCTTCTCCCGACCAGTCAAAGTTCTTACGTGATTTTGAATGACACGTGATCGGTCGGTTTGTGCAGTCGGTTTACTAGATGTGACTGTATTAGGCCGATGACGTAACAATTGGTATGATTGGAGCTAAGTACTGCTCTATTCGGAAGTGCATTTACATCTTGAGACATCTCTACTACAGTAACATTGGTAGAAGGTGCACCACAGCCCCATGGAATCACATTCTAAACCGATGATTTGAGATACAAGCCATAGCCAGGTAAGTATACTAATCCTTAGAGGAAATGGCAAATAATATTATGATTATAAAGTCTCATTGCCAAGAAACAATTTCATATCGTTCAGAACAACCGATTTTTATTCTATTTCGAAAGTTTCATTCATCTCTGAATGCTGCAGGTAAATGTTTTCCAAATTTTGTACTCTTTTTTATTAAAAAAGAGAAAAATACGAGTAGTTGTCACTCGCTTGTTACTCCACTTGCAAGGGACACTCAATCATATTGGAATAATGAGTGTATATGTATATATATATATATATATACACACACACACACAGAGTGAACAAACGGACATTTTACACAAATTTTATTTTAGAAAACAGTGAATTTCACTCAGCGGGTGAAATTCACTTTTAACCTACGGAACTTGAGAACTGAATTATCCGCGCTATTTTTTCATTAAAATTTTTTTGGGAGAAAGGGCAAAACCCCCCAGAAAAGTAGGGGAGGGAATGTACCTCAACAAGTGAGACCTTACCTTAACAGAAAAAAAAAACAAATGAATTTTGGGTTTGCTAAAGAAAACCTTTAGATATTGAAATAGTTTAGTGGAGGGTCATCATGATGGAACCCCCCTCCCTCCGCCCGCGATTTATCCTTGTTACATCCCATGCGATCAATCAAATTGTAATACCATTTCCCACATAATTATTTTCTGCCCCAATGGACAGTGGATAATTGATCCAAATGCCGTCGACGTACGCTATTAGGGTTGCTGGGTTGGTTGGACCCAGAGGTAAAAGAGGTAGGACAAGGTGACCAAACGAATCCATCCTTCATCTGCTTCCGTTGTATGCACACATTGCTATGAGTCAATAAAACCCAGGTCCACTTAACGGGGTTCCAATGCCACAGGCACACGTAATGAAATCGATGTCAGACCGATCAAAGCTATTACGTTATTTCCAATGACATATACCATCGGTCGGTCTGGACACAGTTTCGTTGGTGGGACTACCACCGTACGAGTACATGTAGCACGGACGTGTACGGTGTGTTTGAATTTTAATTGATATACTGTATAGTGCAGCGGCATTCGGTCCCAGTGCCCTGGTCAATCCAACCACTTGAACACGAATACTGCACCTGCCATTTGAGTTTTCAAAAAACTGACAAGAAAGCTTGTTGTATTTACTTTTCAATAATTCTAGTTGATTTCTTCCTCGGCTTCTCTTTGTTGAAAACGAGATAGGCATGGTAACATTGATTAATATGTTTGATTGATTTAAGAAAATATGTCTTCCTTCTTCCATTAGTGTTTCTTCGAATTTGTCTTCCGGTCATTGTACTTGTTTGTGCTATAGAAAGGAGAAAAGTGCAAGTCGAAAGCTTCAAGGGGTCTTCATTAAGTAATCACTTAATGAAGATCCCTTTGAAGTTTTCGATTTTTTTATAGAAGGGGGGGGGGGCGTTATTCTTTTTGTGTATTAGACATTGCATGTGGAGGTGCCGTGGCCGAGTGGTCTACGGCGCCTGGCTATACATGGCAGGTATGCCCGCGAGCAAGGCATTTATTCTACAATGCTCTTTTATTTTGCTTTTAAATGAATGGAAATGCTATATGTGCATTATTGGTAACTAGGTGTGAACTTGTTAAAAAAAAATACCACCACCATTACCGTGATAACCAATTCCGTTGAATATAGGTATACATCTTCAAGAGAGTGATACCTTGGTCACATTTGATCTACGGCGGCCGTACGGCGAGTCGATAACAGCCGTTTTATTAATTTCAATTCAAACCACCTATATGTAGTTGGTACAAAAAAATGTTGAAACGGCTGTATTCGACTCGCCGTACGGCCGCCGCAGAGCAAATGTGACCATGGTATTACGCAAACACTCTCATCATTTGGGATCATTACTATTTCTGCTGTGATTCATATATCCTCCCGGGGTACTGGCACACACGTGTAATAAGAAAATTAAAGGGGAAGTTCACCCTGAAAACTTTGTTGTAAAAAAAGCAGATTTTTAAAAAAAAAAATATTGGTGAAGGTTGGAAGAAAATCCGTTAAAGAGTAAGAAAGTTATTAGAGTTCAAAGTTTTGGATTTGTGACGTCATAAACGAGCAGCTGGCCCATGTGTTATGTAATATAAAATGCATGAATTTCTAATTTTGTATGGTCCCTGATGACTTTATGTATGTGTTCTATTCATGATCGGGTGTGAAATGATTTGTCTATTGATATACAAAAGGTACAGTAAAAACCATTTTCAATTTTCTGAGAAAATGACATTTGATTGATTTTTTTTACCATTCACTATGTAGGAATGCTGCTCGCATTATGACGTCACAAATCAAATAATTGAAATTCTAATAACTTTTCATTACTTGATGATTTTTTTTCTCAAACCTTCGACAATATTATTCATCATTTTTTACAATAAACTTTTTGTCAGGGTGAACTTCCCCTTTAATATACATTTATATATTGCACCTTAAAACAAAGGAAAGTTGCTTGTGTTTTTTTAAGGACAAGGATGCAGAGATAGGCCCTGCTAATCCTGAAGTGTTAGTTTTCGAACATTATAATAAATTTTAAACAAATCTTTGTTTACACACTCAATATGTATTGGTCATTGCCTATCGAAAAAAAATCCAAACATATAGTAGTGTTTGTGATGGGTGAGTATTGTTATTTGTTATAAATGAGAGTTATTGCGCTTTTCAGTAGAATTGTGATGAAAATTGTTTGACAATTAAAAGTTTTCCCAAATGTCTTCTCTCCGACATCTGAAAACTGAGTTACTGTAAATTTGATTCGTTTTCTGCAGAGCGCCACCTTATGGGGAACATCGAAAGTCGAGGGAAATCCCCTAAAACCATAGCTCCATGCCTAAAACTCTCACTCTGGTTTTCACGCACATTAATTGTGATTGACTTAACTCACACATCGCCCATAATTTCAGTATGTGGCTATTTTGTGCCCCCCCCCCTATTCTGCATTCTTCTAGTTCCTCTTAACATGATTTAAGAAAGATTATCAGGGACAGATCTTTACGGAAATAATAGTTGCAAGTGTCAACATGCTTAAACATTCAGGCCCGAATTCTCGCCAGGGTGGCTAACTTAGCCAGTGCTAACTTAGACCACTGGGCTAACTATCCCCCGTGGGCTAACTTAGCCCACCGAGCATTTCACAAATGCCGGGGGTGCTAACTAGCCCAAAGGCCACCGTTCTAAATATTTAGCACGGTGGGCTAAATGACGTCAAATGACGCGATTTAGCCCATGGGCTAAGTTAGCCACCTTTCGAGAATTCGAGCCTCAATGTCCAGGGATTGGCCCCTATCCCACCGCCACAGTTAAATGAATAGAAATGAAAATACAAGATTAAAAACACAATATAAGATATAGATTCTGTAAATCGTTCGTCTGTGCATAACATATCTAAAACACAAACCCAAAGCAAATTCAATGTTTATTCGAAATTCACATCAACTCATCATATCTACTGTCCTTGAATGAAAATATCACTGGATAAAAACAATTTATTTCATGCTATTTTGCATCGGAATATCGTCGCCAGTAATTTCATTTAAAAAGATATCAAAAACTAAAACTGAAAAGCTAAGATATACATAAACCTAAAAAAGAACAATAACAAACAAACACACACACACACACACACAAAACAGTAAAATGGATGGGAAACCGTGTGTTACTGTTCTTCTTATTTCACATTTGATCCTAAACAGGGGCGGATCCAGGATTTTTCAATAAGGGGGAGGCACATTTTCACGAGGAAAAATTTGATAAGCAAAAGTAATAATAAGAAGAAAAAGTTTGACAAGCAAAAAAAAAAGAAATAGAAGGACTTCATTTTCAAGGGGGGGGGGGGCACACTTTTGTTTTAATGGCATTTTAACATTACAAATTTTAATCGTGCCTCTCAAAAGGGGGGCACGGGCCGGCTTTACCCCCCCCTGGATTCGCCATTGATCCTTTATAGTCTATAGTGTTTAGTTAAAACTTTTGCAGCTTTGGAGCTTATGCAAAGATTTTCAATAACATTTAGCACAACAAATCAATAAGGTATATTTGAATAATAAGCATCATTAAGAACAAATTATACTTTTTTGTAAAATATGAGGTGGGCATTAGCGCTATCATAACTTAAGGCCCCGCCTTTGCAATTTCAAAGTAACTCGAGTAAGGGCCAACAATATGTATTACTCCCCCACTCCTACATAATGATACAGTGTTTTTACATTCTCATACTTTTCTCACTAACTCATATACACCCTCTTCAGTTCTCCCCCCCCCCCCTCCCTCTCTCTCATTCTCTTTCTCCCCCCTTCTCTCCCTCTCTCTTTTCTTTTCCTCTATCTATCTTTCTATGTCTCTTTAATTCATTCGCCCATCCTATTACTTCGCGGTTTATCGAACTTGCCTTGTTTATTCGTGGAGTACTTGACATTTTGGTTATATTTGTGTCGGTATCCCTTTCAACTTCATCCGAGAACCAGCTACCTAGACCATCATGCAGACGGTGAAAATTTAGAGACTCATCAAATTTACATTAGTTATACCTGAAGCCGTATTTGCATTCAACCACACGCTGTCCCACATCAGCTCATTTTGTTTTATTTATTTATTTTATTTTATTCCATTTATTTTCATTTTATTATTATTATTTTTTTTTTTTTTTTTTGGGGGGGGTCTAACCTATTTACAAGAATATTTCTAATAGGAGGCTGCAACCTACAAGCTCTGCTTTTTTTGGAAGCCTCCAGACATTCTCAATATGTTTACGGGATAATTTTGATTATTTTTTTAAAGTAGAAAACTGTTACTTTTATTGTTTATATATGTACATAATATTTTTTGTATTGAGTAGTTTTTATTGACTTCAATTCATATACAAAATAAAATATATATAACAAATAGAACTTTGAAACATAATATTTTCATGAATGTTACAATAAAACACAATGTCAGACATCTTCTAATACATAATTATAAATAACATTGATGATAAATATATGCATCAAGAAGAAACTTTTACAGAAAATTCCAACATATTGATTTTTTTTCCAGTGTCCAAAAAAAAAACATAAGAAAAATTTTCTAAATACAAAAATAAATACACAAATCATTAATAAAACCTAAACGAATTGTAAGAAACAATCGGTAATGGGAAAAACGAAATAAATTACATGAAATGAATTAAAACCTAAGTAAGTACAACCATAATGAGTAAAGACAATTAAACGGAGTTTAAACAAAGTAATTTAGATAGGTGGTTTACCTGGGATGTATTGTTCAAAATAAAAAAAAAGTCATAGTGATGATATTATTACCTCATTAATTCAAATGAATAATCTAGATTGAGTCGTGTACACTGACGCTAATCATGCTGTTAAAAATGCTTAATATGACTCGCTTTTATATTAAAAAAAATATCTAAAGTTTTATTGAAATAAAAGAAACCATTAACAGCATACCATCTATCGTTTTAAATATAGAAACTTTACAATTCGCGAAAAGCGCTTGACAAAATATACATCCGAAATTCCATAAACGTCTATTACAGGCTTAGCCCAATATTTAAATTAATAAGCATTCTGTAACTAATACCGTCGCCATGAATTATCAAGAGAGGCATTAGTTTTTAATAGCATCGTACGAAAATGATTATGTTTATGAAAATAGCGCCCATCATTTCGGAAGCTAATTCGTATATGCTCTCATTTGAAAATCCTTATGAATTCTTAACATCTAGAGAAACAAAACGGACCCCAATCTAATATTGTCTATATAGGATAAGAAACATTATTTATCGTTTAGGATCGACAATACGACGCGACGAGAATTGGTAATAACATGTCGCTGCTAAAACTAATAAGGAGGGTGACGAGCTCCGAATGGTATTAATGCGGGATTTATTGCATAATGATCTTACCGGTACAGGGGTCCGTTGCAGAAAGAGTTGCGTTTAAACGCAAGTCAAAAAAATCAATCGTAAGTCCCAAATGCGCGCTGTTGATTGGCTAAAAAATCAAGTTGTGCATGATTTTTATAGTTGCGATTGATTGCAACTCTTTCTGCAACGGACCCCTGGCGTGATAAATATTTATATTATAAAAGATAGGTTATGGCAAATACTCCAAATATTTCAGGAATCGAGGGTGAGTGGAATATTGGCCATAATGAATTTTTAATGGATCGCTAAAATACTCTTTACAGATAATAATGGTCGATAATGGGTATTGCTTGAGGCATGAACAAATTAGCTGCAAAAACGTTGGTGAGAAGAAATGCATTTACTTCAACGAATCAGTCATCCAAACTTATAACTTTTAGGCTTTGACTAATAATGCCATATCTTGATACCTTTTTTATGACGTTTCGCTGACTATTATAACTTTCATATGAAGGAGTATATTGGCCATACCATGAGCACCCCCAGTCTATTTTGATAGAAGGAGAGGGGGGGGTGCGACCTAACAGTGATATCATGGATCACATGATCGGTTCATGAAGTGAACCGAGTTGTATAAGATTTATATATATTTTACCAACAAATTGGCATAGTGACTGACCAAATATTAAAGAGAAATACCAGTAGTTGCAGTAAACAATGATTTCATGAAAAAGTCTGTAAAACCAGGCTTAATTGTCAGTATATCATCGAGGATCTAGATTTGGTACAGTTTTCATAAACTGAACTTTGTGAAATCTTGAAATCTACGCTGTTCAAAAAATGTTCACGCTGAAGATCACCAACACAGATAAGCGCACGTGGGACAGTGTATTATTATTGCTTTGAATGTCGTGCCCGGCGCTTGACCCGAATCCTGTGCTTATTTGCTAATTCCTCAGCAATTACACAATTTCTTCCAGAATCATTTGGCACATATTTTTTTGTTTATACAAACAGACACTTTGGTGGTCATTTCATTGGATTCTGTACGAACTCATTTTGATATCGTTACCACACCTGGCATTTACTTTTAAATGAGAAGAAATGAACCAATCAACCCATAACTTCTAATTCTTAATAAGTTTCAACACACTTTATATTTTGTGAATTAATCATTTTTAATAATAGCATCGGTTTTTACTCTGCAAATTCTGAAAATTAGAAGAAAATGTTTTTGCATCTTTGGCCATCGTCCATCGTCATCCGTCGCCCCATCCCATGGTAGAAAAAAAAAGAATGCCTACGGTGCTGTGGCGACCGACACACATTCAACATAATTATGCAGTCTGCGTTTGGCGAAATGAAAAATGCGATGCAATTTGTCCTGCCATAATCAATTACACAAATGGGGCATAAGAGAATTTAATTGCATCGATGTGGGGTCCATAACGTTTGTGTTCCGTCTCTACCTCACCAATGAAATCGACTCCAAACAGACTAATATTATACAAATATTCAGTGTTTATGAGTGTAATCGTTCCGAACATTTGATGAGAACACAGTTTTACACAATGCAGTCACAGTTTGATTATAGTGTAATTAAACTGTAAAACATGCGGTGTTAAAACTGACATCAGTTGGAGTTTATAGAGGACACCCTGAGGTGTTGAAATTACACCCTAGAGATTAACCATAACACCAAAGAGTGTAAATGTAACAACAAAAGGTGTTGTAATAACACCTATAGGTGTAAAACTAACACCACCAATTTAACACCGGTGTAAAATAACTGGTGTGATCCTCTATGTACACCGGTTAATACCACAGTTTTTGCTGTGTATCTCACCAAAAAATCGACTCCAAAAAACACTGATATTATACAAATATTCAGTGTTTATGAGTGTAATCGTTCCGAACCTTTGATGAGAACACAGTTTTACACAATGCAGTCACAGTATGATTATAGTGTAATTACACTGTAAAAACTGAGGTGTTAAAACTGACATCAGTTGGAGTTTATAGAGGACACCCTGAGGTGTTAAAATTACACCCTAGAGATTAACCATAACACCAAAGACTGTAAATGTAACAACAAAAGGTGTTGTAATAACACCTATAGGTGTAAAACTAACACCACCAATTTAACACCGGTGTAAAATAACTGGTGTGATCCTCTATGTACACCGGTTAATACCACAGTTTTTGCTGTGTATCTCACCAAAAAATCGACTCCCAAAAACACTGATATTATACAAATATTCAGTGTTTATGAGTGTGATCGTTCCGAGTTTTATTTTTATGAAAACACAGTTTTACACAAATGCGGTCACAGTTTGATTATAGTGTAATTACAGTTTGTTCACAGTGTGGACTATTTGAACATGTGATACACACTGTTACACTGTGAAGGATGTACACATTGGGACATTGTCTTCCCTTCAGTAGGGACCGCTTAACTGAAAGTTGTGAGGAATGAAATTTGTATTTTAGCGCGCTTTACAACTTTACACACTATTATGTTGGGCAACATACTGTCCACTGTGTCGGGTAATGTGTGTTGGTAAAAAGAAATATATTCTGGGCAATTATTATCCAATAGAGCAATTTTATTACCAATTTGTTAGCTTTTTATTACCCAGTTTGGGCAGTTTTTTAACCAATAGTTCTGTGGACAGTATGTTGCCCAGGGTTGGATAAAAGTTGGGTTTTTTGCCGAACTATTTTAAGAGTGTAGTAGGATAATTGTGACAGATTGTACTCATCGTTTACAAATTACTATCAAAATTCGATCATTTATTTCAGTGTCTGTCAGTGGGTGTGTGTGTGGGAGGGGGGTAAATGCAAATGCTCCTCCTCTTAGTGCCACTACTACTCTTCAGTGGCAAATGATATTTAGCCATTGATTGCATTTTTGTTGATTGAGCTTTATACATTATTTCATGAGATCTGTCCATGCACAGAATAAAAAAGACCCCTTTTTCTTGTGTGCGTGGTTTTGATTACTATAACCATCTGACGGAAAAAAGATAAAGGCAAAGTCATATACAAATGATATGTAGTGCCTCTACCACAATGAAAAGTATCGGCTGAAGTTCTGAACTGCTATATTACAACCAGGTTTCCATTTAGAATGCAGAATCTTTATAATAAATTGTACATGTACACACATGGCACACTATATCGTAATTATTCTATTTACATTGTATGTATCCATAACACACAAAGTATATTTTGCTGAGGAGCGAAGAGAATATCGAAATTTATAATAATCATGATTAAACAATGACTATACGGATCAATGTTAACGAGCAATGACTACATGCTATATGGTATTTGATCATTTAACTTTGTTTTGGGTTGGTTTGGTTTGATTTACCGTATAAAAATCACAACAAAATTCATATAAAAATTCATTACGTGAACACCTAAAAAGATACGGATGGATCACTCTATTCAAAGTCATTGAATGGCTCTTACTAGAGGTACGATCACACTTGACATAAATAAGCACCGAATATATTCGAAGTGGCGTCCTTATAGTCTTGAGTAAAGACAAATCCCATTAAAAATAACCCCTCTCGAATACAGCTTCATCGATATACGGGATCTGAAAAGTGGATTTCTTCAGCTTTCGTTTCATCCGCATTTCTCGTATATCCACGTATACCGTTCCAAAAACCTTGGATCTAATCGAAGAAAGACGAGGCTTCAACGTGGCAGGTGACAAAGCAATCGTCTGATTTCTAACCTGTTATCCGAACCATTTATATCCCCAAAACCCCTCTGTGTTGGATTTCGCAAGGATAATGGGAATAATTGATATGTAGTATTGTCGACTGAAGTGTCGGATATGTGTACCTATGTTTAGAACGTGGATGATCCTGTCGGATTGAGTGATGTTTCTTAGTAATCCACAGCAAGTTTATCCGATCGTGCGCCGGGTAACCGGGTGCCGATCGTGCTGGTTCAAGGATACACATGTCCTATAGCGCGTCATCTTCTTTAAACATGTTAACATCTTCATTAGATAAGAGACAGAAAAAAAGGTCTCTTCTTTGGAATTAGCCTCTCGTTTTTAAATAAAATAGGATTATAATGGCATGATTTGAGTAAATACAGGATTTTACACTAGTGGGCAATTCCATGAAATATGTACGTCCGCCCACCCCACCCTATATGTGGGACCTTCATGATTTTTTTGGTCTCTGATTTCTTGTTCTTTTGACAGTCTGTAATGTTCTCTAATTGACCATGACTTGGTCAGTTTATGAAGTGAAGTAAGACTTGAGAAAAATGAAGGTCGGACGTACAAAAAGGTTAATAATTTTAGTCCATTAGTTTATTCTCTATATACAGTAGAGAAGCTTTTCGCTTTGATTTCCTTTTTTGTGTGTGAAGTACAGGCTTTCAAAACAACAAACATTATAATTACCTACAGAAAGTAGAGAGTGTGCATGGAAAACATTGGTATTTTCTATACCCAAATATATACCGCAGGGATGAGAAGTGGGATGTCACTAATAATGATTGCCTGTGATGGGATCAGGGCGGCACCAGATATTTTTTTCTCTGACCGGGGGCTGTGACGTAATATTTCACTTGTAAAACAAGGGTTATAATAGATTTACACGAACCACACTTCTCATTTTTATCATCTTCTACGTTATTTATTCTCTTTTCTATCTCCCCTCTTCTTCCCTCTTGCACTTTTTTTGGTCCCAGTAATGTACTAGAGAATCGATTTTAAAGAGGGCGGGGTCACGGTGAGCGGCCAGGGAGGGTTGTATTTAGTTACACTGTAACAGTCCGTCAATCAATTTTCCTTTCAAAGTCATTATGGATTAAGGTTATCTGATCGAAGGACTTAAAAAAAATACGATGTTCATGATAACATTACAACTTAAACATGCTGAACAGCTAACTATAGTCAAATCGAGCCAATTTGCCATCAGTCTGACTGGAAAATTGATAAGATAATGAACGAAACCTAAGTGCATGGACTGTCAACGAGGAAACATCATCCTCTTTAGATTGGGAGATAGATTCTGTCTTCGTCGCATCAATGAAATGATATCCATGAACGATTTTTTTTCTTAGCTATGCATAACTATTTTTCTATCATTGAACGAGGAAGTGAAATATTAGACAGCATCATTTTTCTTCAAAATAACATCTGTGGATATTTCAGAAGCAGCTCTTTTTTTCCATGTTCTTATCCTATCAACAGAAGCAATCATTGAAAATTCACTTATCGGACAAGAAGTATTTGTCAAAATGTAATGTAAGAATGACAGCCCAATATGATTAGCGTTATAAAACCTTTTTTTTCAAAGCCAAAGACAGACTTTGGTTATAACGATTTGGTTCAGTGGCAGCCTATGGATATTTTTAAGTGAACACGATATTTCCTGTCAGCGCGCTCCGTTAGAAAAAAAATATGAAAGATGAGTATAGGATTGGTTGTAGTGTATTGACTTTAGAATATATTGAAAGAGCAAAGAAAAAAAAATAAACCCAAACTTCTATTCTCCTTAGCTGGTTATGGTGAAAATCTACTTTTAAAAAGTAACTATTCGAAAATCCATTTATCATTTGGGAAAACTTAATGAAAAGACAAAGCCAAAGATGAACATAATCATGCAAAAAACAAGTTTTATGCCATTTTTACCCATTTTCTAATGAAAGGGTTCATCCCTAAGCAAAGCCTATGGGAATCCCTATGGGAATTACAAAAATGTTAATACCGAGGTAATTAATTGTATAATTGATTGATTAATAACGAATTTATTTCATTTCAAAATTTCAACAAAATTACAAGGTAGAGCGAGTTATAATACAACGTAATGAAATAGAAACTTTCTGAAAAGCAAAACTTGTGAATGAAGTTTTCCTTCAATAAATAAGTCATATTAAAACAAGTTACAAAGTTCAAAATATATAATACAAAAAAATCATCATGTCTTTCTCATCATTTTTATCGAATTCTCCTGGCCAAGTAAAAGATAAACAAGGCTGGAAAGTATATGACAAAACAGTGACAAAGACTCGAGAAACAAAACGTAACAAAAACAGGACATTACAGAATGGTACAGGAACAAGGCATGACAAAAACTATAAAAGAACAAGACATAAATGTAGTTCAAAAAACGGATAAAAAAACACCAAAGGACCGAAAACGAGTAAAGGAAAAGAAGACAAACAAAGAGAAAAACAAAGCTGCACAGGTAGATAGAATAAAAAGAGACAGAGACGGGAAAAGAAGCGAAATAAAGGGAGGGTCATTGGAGGAGGGGAAAGAACATGGAAACACAGAAGATCCTTAGAATAAATATCCTAAGTAGACTGAATAATAGGAGTGTTATAATTATACGAGAGATTGTTTTGGAATGCTCTTTTGACACTATATTGTAGGCTTATTTCGTATAAAGCTTGTGAAAGTGAGTTACAAAGTTTGATGCCAGCAGACAGGAAAAGTTTGTTTGTAAATAATGTCCGTGTTCTAGGTAGTGATGGATATTGATATTTCTTGTAAACATGAAATAAAATACATCTAGCCGTTCATTTTTATCAAGGTTGTAGTTGTACATAAATGATACAAGATTACAATGGTAAAGATCATATATCTTAAGAATACCATGAGTTTGAAAAAGAACATTCGTGTGTGCCCGTGTGTGTTGAATGTGTCAAGCACTCAATGTTTGTTTTCCTTATGGGAAAATAATATATTTGAGTAATCGGCAAAAATAATAAATGACAAAGTATTTGAAGATTCATAAAATTCATTAATGTAAACAAAAAAGAAGCGGGCCCAAAATTGAGCCCTGAAGGACTCCACATGGGATAGATTTTCTTGGTAGAATTAAAATTTGCCATTGAAACCTATTGCTGGGTGTGGGGGGCACAGCCGGTCCGTAGCCCCCCCCCCTTGAAAAGAAAAATAAAAATTTGTAATGTAAAAATGCCATTAAAACTGAAGTTTTTTTTCTTATCAAATATTTCCTCGGAAAAATGTCCCCCCCCCTCCTTTGGAAAATTCTGGAAGTTCCTGAACCACTCCAAGGTTATCCCTCTGATTCCAAAATAATAAAGGATGTATAAAGGATATTGTGATATTGATTAATATCTGATATTAGAACAAAAAAGAAATGCGTTTCCAATGGGTCTTTGACCATTAAGACATTGAATTCAATAATGCTACAAAGAGGCTCTCTCCAAAAAGAAAAAAAAAACAAGTGCTTAATAAGTTTCGCAGAATTACTCTTCGCGCAGTTAGTAGCATTATATGTACTGAGAATGCTTTATTAAATCATAAATGTTAAGTAGCATTGCATTATTTTAACAAGAACAATATGACTTTCCTGTGCAGCAGGAAAATGCATTAACAATCACTGGACACGGGGAAAAAATTAAATGAGATTTTTTTTCTTGGTTCAGTCTGCATCTTAAGACCTCAATTGCAAAAGGGGTAAAGATCAAATTTTCATCATTTTTTTTGTCTTTATGTATATACTTTTAGAAGCTCTATAGGATGATACCAAAACAAAGTTAAATTTCCCATTAAAAAGTGAACAAAAATGACAAAGAAATATTACTTTTGTTTTAAAAGGAGTTAGATCCATTTCAGTTTCTTTGCAAAATGGGTTAGATCCACAAAGGAAATTTTTGGAAATGAATATTTTAAGAAAATATGAAGACAGATTAATTTTGTACCAAAACTTATGTATAGGGTTTCATGAAAATTTAAGTTATTAATGAGAATTTTGCAATTATTGGAGAATGAAAAAATGATTTTTTCTTTGTGGATCTAACCAATTTTGCAATCAAACTCTTCTGAAGAGCATATTGTCAAAAGGGGTTAGATCAATTTTTCATATTTTTTTAGTCTCAAAACCTATATATTCTCGGTTGGTCTGTTGATACCAAAGACAATTAGAAATTCCCATTAAAACGTGAATAAAAGTGGCAAAGAAAAATCACATTTTTTTCAATTCAATTCTTTTATTTCATTTCCATTCAAAACATAATACAAAGTAATATAAAGCAATACAAATCAAGTACAATTTTACAGAAGGGCATTCTTACTTCGAAAAATAAACACAGAAAAAGCAGTATGATATAGAGCATAAATGGAAATGAGGGATTGGATCCATTTAAGTTTGCTTGCAAATAGGGTTAGATCCACAATGGCAATTTTTTAATTGAAATATATTTTAAAAAATGAAAATAGGTAAATTTCTTTTATACCCGATTTTATGTTCACACGGCAGGGTAATGCATCATGACAATTTAGTTTCTCATGAGAATACTGCAATATAAGAGGATTTTTAAAAAATATCGAAATGGTCCAAAATGCATCTCACCCCTTTACAACCAAACTCTTCATTTCTCCTTCAATTTCCCAACCTTTACAACAAAGACAAGATGAATCCTCCTCAGCCGAGAAAGGAGTAAATAGGCACGCATTTATATATGCAAAGGGAAATAAATTTATGTTTAAATCATTGCCTTTTTTAGAATGATATTTGACAAATGTTTCTTCTATTTCTTTTGTCTCCTTGTCATAGCTGTCATATTTATCGGTTAACAATTTCTGAAGGATGGTGCCGTATTAAGCCAGTGGGGATTCAGCGGGACAATAGGAGGCACGAGCCATTGTAGAGAAGTTATTTATTATCAATATTTCTATCAACGGTAAAGCGAAATCGAATATTTCTTTGTCTAAAATCTAAAATAGCTCTATGATTTCACTTCTTGCTTTATTATATGTGTTTCTCTTTCACTCCATCTCTCCTCTCCCTTCTCCCTCTCACTCGATTTCCCTTTCGCTCACTCTATCTATCTGACTTTCTCTGTACACACACACACACACACGCACACGCGGACACCAACACCCAATAAACCAATTAAGAGTAGGACGCGCACTTTCATGACTTAGGTACGATCGACCTTCTTTACTCTGCCTGGCTTTATATGATTACAATATTTATTTTTATTTCTAGAAATGAACCCCCTCCCCCTCCTTAAAAAAACGTTTTATTTATGGATACAAAAGATTGTCACTAGGCATTAGAATTAAGATGGGACAAAGTGATACCTCCTCCGCCATATATTTGCAGAGGTGTTTTTTTTTCCTTTGGAAATTATACTTTGTCACATGACCACGAATTGACCAATCGTTTATCTAGAATACTCATGAATAATAATAAGAGGGATCAAGTAGACGTTCTCTTCAACGTTTAGGGAAGATAGCTACTTCTAATCCAATCTGGATAGTTCTACGTTTCATTCTATCTTCATCATGTTCATAATATGAACATCTGAGATGTCACCACGTTTTGCTGATATACTTCAAGACTGAATGCTTACTTTCTAAATGAATTATATATTTGATTTGAAATGATTTGATTTATTTATTTCCACATTCCAATAATAAGAGTGGATATATATATATATATATATATATATATATATATATATACATCTATAGAAGTGTCATCATTTTTTCTCAGCATAACATAATAATAAGCAAATGACACTATGATAACATATGCATACATACATTCTAACAATCTACATTTATACCTGATATTTTTTATTATTATTATTAAAACAAATTGCAGAAAAAAAACATATATACATTTATCGGCATAATACATTTTGGAATGTGGGAGACCTCCATCTTAAGCTTAGAGCTTGAAATTGAAAAAGGTCTCGAAAGGAAAGGGGAAGGAAAACTAGACAATCAGTGCAATTGATGTATTTTACGTACATGTACATTACTATTTTCTAGTCCAATTCTATCAAATAAGAGAGCTTTCATATAGCAAATTTTATCAATATTATCTGATTATACATTTAGATTTATTTATTTCCGTTCAACAAAACAATATAATCGGAGAAACAGTACAAATACGTGTTCAAAATAATACATACACTTCAATGACATTCCATAACAAATTTGAAGTTAAATTAATCGAACTGACTTGCCAAGACAAGCAAAGTTTGTAAAAAAAAAAGTAAGTCCCTAAACTTAGTTCCAATATTAAGTAACATAACGTATATACAAGAGACGGACGGAAAACGATCTTAAAAAGAGCAATCTACAATTACTATACATACCAACATCTAGAACATCTCACTTTTTGATATATAATAACGCGGTGGAAGCTACCAAAGCCAAGATGGAGAGGGTGGGTTAAGCATCTGTCATAGATAATGTACTATACAGTGCGTTTCCAAAAAAAAGGTTTACACTTTAATAGAAAAAATCCTATCGAATGTTACATTTTTAATTTCCTGAAGATTTTTCCACATTTTAACATTGGTACAGATCCATTTAAGCAAATGACGTTAAAACTGTCGAAAAATATTTCCGCTTGAGTGAGCACCACTTACTTTTGAAAAGTTAGTGTTATATATAAGAAGAATTGTAAGAGCAATTACATTCATTTTATTTAGTTATTTCCTCTTTAAGGATATTTATAGCATAGAATGATCAAGAATGTTCCACTACAGCTTTGTTGGACACTAATCTTTGAATACTCTTTGTTATTTCTGAATAGAGATTGCTTTATAATAGACTTGTATTGGTAGTGGAAATGAACAATAGGCTTAGCTATTTTGTTGACATGTTAATTTCATTGAGGTCATTCAAGAGTCTTCCAGAATGTGATTACTCCAGAAAGAAGAATGTTCTTTTTAAAAAAAAGCAATACCAGAAGATTCCAGAATGGTAAATACTAGAAACCTCTAGAATAGTAAATAATTTGTATTTAAGCTGGCAGTTTCTTCAAGGACATCATCATAGCATACCAGATCACTTCATCACATCAGATCATATCAGATCAGAGTTTCACGCCAGACTTGTCAGAGCAGAGTTTATTTCCACCTAGAATATTTATCTTCTGTGGAATTATTTACCCGCCATCAATGAACTGTTTGCAGTTATTTTGAGAGAGGAATTCTCAGTTCTCATCGAGATCATCAACCGATTTTAATGAACACTCTTAAACCCACGGATTGCTGAAATTGACTATTAATCATCATCAACATCGTCTTCACGGACATTTCAACTCGTTACAGTGACTCTTGTTACTAGAGAGATTTCGATTGTCTGCGACTGCAACGTATTCCTAGTTCACCGGAAGTGGTGACACCGCTCGTTCAGTATCACGTTCGTACATTGATGAAAACAATTTCGATTTAAGTCGACGTACCCGTACCACGCCACAGCATATACCAGCGTGATAGCGAGCGGGCCGTGGGCCGATGCTTGGCCGGAGAATCAGGCGTAGCATCACGCTACGAACCAGTGGGGCGACTGTGGGTGCAACATTTGCACTCTTGCGCAAAAAGCCGAAAACACACGGTTGTTTGGAAATAAAACATCAATTACCTATCGGATATGTAGTGTCTGAAAACAGGACACACTAAATGTAATGGAAAAGCTGGTAACAAGCAGTAATTTGCAGTTTACCAGCCCTGCTGAATCAACGAAACTCGAGTGTTGATGCGGCTTCATTCATTTTTGCCAAGCTGGGATGACGTCATCATGTTCGAACTAGCGCTCGTTCGAGCACTATGACACCGAACGTCAAAACCCTCAAATACGAGTCACAGATTTGGTCAGTGGACGAGAAGGCTCGTCACAGATTACTTCGCGCATGCGCAGTGCTCCCAAAATTCCTTAATCTCGTACGTCCACATGGCACGTCACAGAAAACGAAAGGTCTCAATTCATCGTGCTTCAACATCAGGGAAGTTGGCTTTTCACCATCGCCATCATTAATAAGGAATCTTCCCAGCCAACTTGGATTAATTACTGGATTTTACTTTGGATTATTATCGCAATCTCAAGAGACGTAAGATCAATATCTATTTATGTTTTATTTATGATTGTTAATGTATAATCAATTTCCTGTAATAAAAGAAAAGGAAATTCAAATATAACACTCAATATGTATTGTTATTTGTTGCAGTATCGTAACATTAGTGAAAACTGATTTGCACAGAACTTTGAAATACATGTAGTTATGCGAATAAAAGTAGACCTTAATCAGGGGAAAACATGGAATTTAGCTAGTAAAATGGATTTGAAGATTTCTTTTACCTTTTTTAACTTGTTTCCTTGCCCAAAACACTTCGAAGAGTGCATTGCGTCCCACCCAAATCCCCACACACCGAGGCCATCGTGACGATATTTGCTTTACACTGAGCTGTGATTTACATGAAATGGCATATGCTTGATTTTTATTTTCTTAATCATTGCCAAGCTCGGGAAAAGTGTGGAGAAACAAGTATTAAATGAAAATGAAATATAAACCCCCTTTGAATGATAAAAACTGAGTGGAAAATGCTGGAGATGTCTGATATTAACTTTTGTTCGGATTCATTTATGTCTTCAGATCCAGCTGACACAAAAAGGGTTAACGATTGTGCTTACTAAGTGTTTAAATTCCAATTTTTATGAAAAAAATTGTTACAAAATGCTTGAAGTCTATCCGTTTTATTTCAATTGACTAAAAGTGCAAAGGAAATGTATGAGAAACGTTTCGCAGGGTAAGTTCGATTTCGCCCTTTCCCCTCGACACAGCGTGAAAGCGAGCATTTCTGCGCAAACAGATTTCTGAGAGTTTTACAAAAATGGACAGTGCTCAGTTAAGTGTAACATTCTGTCATAACTTTAACTTTCATTGGATAGATGAGACCCAAATCCAAGAATATATGTGAACAAATTACCCACATGTTGTATATTTTTAATTCCTAGTGCTTTTTAAAAGTGTAAAACCTTTTTTATGATACGCACTGTATAATGAGCGATGAGTCGGACGCACTATTTCTTACGATTAAGAGGGGGGGGGGGGGGTATATTACCTGGCTCTCGCGGCGCACCAAACATTCCAAAACCATCCCGCACTGCCGGAAATGTTTGCATTCCCGCATCATTGAAGTTTATGGGTCCGCTGGCCATGCACACCAACACTCGGCGCTCGTCAGGGAATAACATCCAATTCAACCACCTAACCCTTCCTTCTCTCGGTTGTCTCCGCTATTCCAATACCACATCCCTCGTCGGTATTACTGATTAAAGCCTGTCTTTCGCATCTCAGGTGAATTATTTCTCTCTCGGATCTACTCCCGATACCTGGAATACCGGTGGAGATACATATACCAGACCTATACCGACACGGTTTTTTCTATCAGGTTGGGTAAGTTCTTGAGTGTCTTTATTTTACATTTTAGGGTGGTTGTTAAGTGCCCGTTGACACATCAATCTTTGTTTACAGGGAAGGGTGTTAAGTACTTGTTTGTATACCAATGTCTTATGGCCAACGTGTGATATCCTTCACAGCTTGTGTGTTTAGGTATCATATAGATCAAACGCGCCAGAGGTGTAGAAAGTGATAAATCGCAGTAATATCTCTTGAATACAATCTTAATTTCTAGGATTTACAATAAATCCAAATAGGCTGTGAACAGTAATCGGCCGAAACCTTTATTCATTTTAAATCCTCTGGATTTGATTTTAAATCGCTTATTATTTGAATTCAAATTATATTTATACGTTTGGTTGGTCACTATTCAAACCCGATCTATATTTATTCATTGAAATTTATAGTGGGTTTTGAATCCTCGGGATTTATTTCAAAATTTTAAAGGATTTAAATGCAAAGATTTTAGATTGAAATTCAAATCATATCCTCATGCTAAGCAGGTCACTATTGACAGCCGATATGTATTTATTCTAAAATACCTGAAATTTAGATTGTAGAACGTCAATTATTGTATTACCATGAAGTCTCAGAATTGAATACAAAATAATTCGTCTTACAGTCCCAATATACAGAGGAACAAAATTAGAAAAAAAATTATTGAAATGCATTTAATATTGGTATCTTTCCGGGAATTTCAGAAATGATGAACAGAAAAAAATACGCGTTCGAGGAAACGATTCATGAAATCGTAGAAGAAACACGTTCAAAATATCAGGTAATTTTGTTCTATTATATTCATGATCCGGTGACAAAGAATAATGAAACAGAGTATCCAATCATTCATATCAGTTTGTAAAAAAAAATTAACCAACGTAGGCCTATAATTATAGCTAAGATGGGGCTGACGTTCGGACACACGTCCCTCAATAAAATTTCAGGACAATAACAGCAAATGGGATAAAATGCAAAAATGGGTTAAATAAATATACTTATCGTCCCGCTATGAATAAAAAAGGAATCTATATTAAAACACGATACGAATCATCACATCATTTCTATTTTCATTAACATTTGTAAGTGTCTATACAAGTGCACTTCCTTGCCCAGTGAGTGTAAGATGACATATGTGCGTCTGGGATCTTCCGGCTCCCTTGAATCCACGGTATAACTGATTATTCAGTTGTTTTACGACGGTTTTGCACATCACTAATGTCATCGAGTAAAACAACATTAAGGTCGATTACAACATGACGTATTTTTCTGGGGAATATATCAAAGACAATGTATTGCTGGCTTTCGCATCGAGTGAAATTACATCAGTGTGAGCTAAAATCAAACATGTTTTCTTGGGAAATGTATTGATGTCAATTAACTTCATATATATTTTGCTGGTACTACGATCAGTCATATGAAAAGTACAGAGGTCTTTTCAAAACAATTTTCCCATTGCCGATGAAACCGGTAATTTTGATACATTTCTTATCTTTGTTCGCTTCCTCATCCCTCTCTGAGGCGTTTCCTGCGGGATGTCTTGTAAATGAAACATCAGCGGAAGATGTATGTACATTTTTTTTCTGAAACATGTTCAGTTTGAGATACCCTATCAATTTAGACTCTGATTGTCTTGCCTATCTATCCAAATCGCTTTCTTTTAAGCTCTTTATCTTACTTTATTTCACTCACACAAGGTTTAAAATGAGTGTTGCGAAAGGGGGTAACGTATACAATCGTAAGACACATAAGATAGCTGCAGGGATGCCAGTTTTCAGGCAAAAGCCTGAATTCAGGCTCTGGCAATTTATTTTCAGGCCATAGTTTTAGCATTTTTGTGTACAGAATATTGTATTCTAGGTGATTTTCAGGCCCTCTGATCAATTCCAACTGGCATCCCGAGATTTTAATCATAACAATAGCAATAGAAATTATTGATTCATTTGTAAACCAAGAAAGCAATAATTTCCATATTAATTCATTTCAGCAATATAAAAATTAAAAAAATTTCCTGGCGTGACAAAATGACTCATGAGAATGCGAATTTGTTCAGTTTATTATCATGTAGAGAGTGACAGATGTCAAAATTATATACCAGGTTGCTCCATTGAACTTGCATATATATTTATATTAGGATTACTTGCTGTTTTGATATATTTAAAAGAAACAGACAAAGGGAGATAAAAGAACTTCCACGAATAAAATCAGACGCCCTGATTTTTCCCCATGTTTGCAATACACGTATTATTGATGGACTGAATGCCTTAGGGTGTCTGAAATGGTAGTTGGAACTATTGTTCCACTACAACATTGCGTATCCGACCTATGTACATGGATCAGTTTGATATTTGATTCCCATTTGACTATACATGTAGAATAAGAAAAATCAGAGATGAGAAATCTGCATATATTTTGTAGACCTGAATGGTAAATCGATTCGAATTTTGCCACAATTCTCTACATCTATAGGCCTATTTATGTATAGTTTTATATGCATCAAAATGCGGAAGATAAACGAATAGAATTGAAAGATCATCTTTGAGCAAAATGCTCAAGAAAATAACCCTAAACACTTTTTCATTAAGGCATATTGACTGTCTTCAAGCATGTCATAAAGGACAAAGCCGTCAAAATCAAGTATTGGATGATTTTTTTTTTAATCAGAAGGAGGTGGAGTGGTCCTTTTCAATGAAAACGGTGTACTATTACTGCATTGATATGCATAAACACAACCCTCCCTAAATTTTACTTGGGGAATTGCATTGATTTTCGACAAAAATGAAATAATTTCAGTCAATATTTGTGGTAGTATCGCGGTTGTCTCTCTTGTCTATCATCAGCGCATACATTCATAATTCCGAAGCTTCGTTATTCCGAAGATTCGGTTCGTTAAATCCGAAAACGAAATGAGGTTCGTAATTCCGAATGTTTGTTAGTCCGAAAACAAAGTGAGGTTCGTAATTCCGAAGGTTCGTTAAAGCTTGTGTATAGTTTTGGTAAATCCACCAAAATGCACCTATCACTATTCCAATTCATTGCTAGCTAATATGAATGGATATGCCCTCTAACAGTTATGATGTGGAGGATATGAAATGAAAATGTGTTTTACAGGATAAATTTTGCGATTTTACATGGAAATTTAACTTGATCGGGTCACCCGATCAAATTAAAATATCTGTGTGTTTTTGTCTTTCAATTAAATCCTATTCCAAATCATGGAATGGGCTGAAACTTTCAAGATATGTTCTTTGTCTGTTACTTTTGGATATCTAATCACTAAATTTATAAGATAAGTGCTTGAATGCCCATTTTTTTAATTTAAAACAAGCATCGCCGAGAGAGGGCGCTATATATCCAAGATTTGAATATTTGAAATTTTCTCAGAGAAGTGCAGTTGGAAAAATATCTAACGGTCTTTACGCTTCAGTAAGACTGTCATATTAGATGATATTCGATTATCAATCACATTATTGACCCTTTACCAAAGCTATACACAGGCTTCAAAGGAAAAGTTCACCCTGAAGAAAACTTTGTTGTAAAAATAGCAGAAAAATTAGTAAAAAATATTGGTAAAGGTTTCAGGAAAATCCGTTAAAAGTAAGAAAGTTATTAGAGTTCAAAGTTTTGGATTTGTGACGTCATAGACGAGCAGCTGCCCCATGTGTTATGTAATATATAATGCATGAATTTCAAATTTTGTATGGTTCCTGATGACTTAATTTTGTTTTCTATTCATGATCGGGTGTGAAATGATTTGTCTATTGATATACAAAGGGTTCAGTGAAAACCATTTTCATATTTTCTGAGAAAATGACATTTATTTGATTTTTTACCATTCGCTATGTATGAATGCTGCTCGCATATGACGTCACAAATCAAATAATTGAAATTCTAATAACTTTTTAATTATTTGATGAATTTTTCTCAAACCTTCGGCAATATTTTTTATTATTTTTTCTGCTATTTTTACAATAAACTTTTTGTCAGGGTGAACTTCCCCTTTAAATCCGAAAACAAAATGAGGTTCGTAATTCCGAAGGTTCGTTAGTCCGAACACGTAATTATTAACGAATCTTATTTCGTTTTCGGACTAACGAACCTTCAGAACATCAAACCCTATTTCGTTTTCGGATTATCGAACCTTCGGTATAACGAACCTTCGGAATAACGCCACAAATGTTCGGATCAACGAACCCTTTTACGTTTTCGGATTAACGAACATCGAGGTATAGGCAATTTACTGTTTCGGAATTACGAACCTTCGGAATAAAGAACCTTCGGAATTACGAAACGTAACCATCATCAGAACGTCAAGTGTTTGAATCGTAACGACACTAAGCGCTTATTACTATTCTCCACCCAAGTGTTAATTGGGTACTTCGGGTGTTTCAAAAAGATTGAAGTATGACCTACCGCCCTTTCACACGGTAAAAATAATCGTAATTTGAATGATGATTCCAGTGAGAGATAAGGCCAATGACGAATATTTAGCACGTGTGAAACCAAACTAGAACATGATCAGGATCACGAACGCTAATCACAGTCACGATTACAATAGCAATCATCATTACAATGATGATTCAAGATTCACGTGTGAAAAGGCCCTTAGATTCGCACCTAAATGCCTAGTTGCGCGCGGTATAAAGGCTTTACCGAATCGGCCAGATCGTGCCATGGGGACGCGCACTAACTGGGTATCAATTATCATAAATACATATTAATTTGTCTATGATATTAATCAATAGACTAAGATTGCGCGTTGCATAACGCCCAGTGCACACTATGCGATCCGATAAGACACGATTTAAAAAAAAATAAATCCCATTTTACATTAAATGTGTAAGTTTCAAGAAGTAGAATGAATTCATTTTAAGTTCGGCATTATGTTAGGAACAACAAAATCAACATTTTGTTTTGCAAGCCCTGTGGTCGGATTTAAATCCAAATCGGCAAGTCGCAACCGATGATGACGTCATTATGATTCGCATTTGCTTTTATTCCTACTATAATGAATTTTGATTTCTGTAGTCCTACCACTATTCAGAACTCTGATTGCAAATATTTATAGGTTGGAATGTTCATGTCGAATGTTTTTACAATTTCTTTGAAATTCGGATCGCCAAAAAATCGCATAGCGTGCGCCGGGCTTCGACACCTACGCGTCGACATTTAAGTGCGACTCTAAGGGGGTGTTGCAAGAAAATATTTGCGATCATTTGCAAGTATTCTGTTGCAATTTTATAATTGATAGATCAATGTTAGCTGTAGCAAATCAGATTAAACTTCTTGTTTCAAGGAGCAGATTAGCAATCAATCACTAATTTGCAATCAACAGCAAGACATATGATTGATTTAGGAACCAAACAACTTGCAATTGATCGCAAGTTTCTTGCAACACCCCATAAGTCATAATTAAATCTTTGTGAAACGCCCCCGGAAGGATACGAACGTCAATAAGTTGGCTTAAAAATCAGAGAATCTTGACTACCCATTTCTGTCATACTCCCAAAGGAGGAGGGATGTTTGATATTCCGTATGGCATGTATGCGGAGGAGCCAGAATTAAAATGGACAGGGTAATAAAACGATTAAGCCGCCGCGGCGCGCCGTGGTTAGCACTTCATTTATTACTATATTATAAATTGCATAAATAGTAGAATATTCGAAATCAGAAGCCCTTCTAAAGAGGGGAGGAGGGGGGCAGAGTGAGATTATTCAATTTCGGAGACCATCAGAATATGAACTTTATTTTATCAGGCTTTTGATTTACCTATTCGTTCGAGCTACAGTTGAATATGGATTGTTGTTGACCTCGATAATTCCCCCATACCCCACTCTTTATTCGTAACCATGCTTACTAGAAACGTATTCGGGGGGTTCCATTCATGGAATATGATGCCACCGTCACACCAACGAAACCGACGCCAAACCGGTCGATAGTGTCATTGTTGATAACGTTATAGCTTTGATCAATCTGGCCCCGTCTTACAGAGAGTTACGAATTGATCCGATCAATCTCAAGTATACGGAAATCCATCCATGTCGTGATTTTTTCTTTATGAAATTTGCTCAATGTCCTTTGAAAACAGAAAAAAAGCACACTGAATATGTCAAGAAAGCAGCGAATGTATAATTTATACATCATCTAGAAAATATTTTGAAAAACATGTATTTTAGATGTTGACGTTGCTGACTTTCCATAGTTACGACCGATCGGATCAATCGCAACTTTTTGTTAGACGGGACCCTAGAGTCGAATTTGCCCGTGTAAGTGAAGCATAAGAAGCATTATATTGAATGAATATATGATACACGTTTAATGATTATTCAAAGCATTCGTTATAACCTATAAAAATCTATATACAATCCACTTACCTTTTCTGTGGGTCATTCTCTTCATTCTACTTTATCATTTTTAAGTAGGTCATTCTGTTTAGTCTGGTTTTTTTTATTTCTTTGTCAGACTTTCTTTTTGCTTTAGTATAAAATTTATTGCATTTAGGCTTCCGTCATATTGCAGATATAGAGAATCGAAAAGAGTGACGACAGCGAGAGAGAGAGGGGGGGGGGGATAGGCGGGGATGAAAAAAAAAGTGAAAAGAGGTGGTCATGTTTTTCATATACTAAAATATGTTCGCGTTCCATGTTTTCTGTAAATATTCCTTAACAAAGAGAATTACATTACAAGCAAGGATCTGGCATTTTCATTTACGATTCCTATGTGAAAGATATGAATTTGAAATAAAGATATGGACACACAGTTTATAAACAGTTCATTCTTGAATCATCATTCAAAAAAAGAATATTTATTTCAAATTTCTGTTTTTAATTATTACATTTTCCAAAAAATTCGAAATAAGCTAAATTTCAAATTTGAAATCAAAATATTCACAACTTCTTTTTTGAAGGGTGAAATTTCAGAAAAGAACACTAACCCTAATTGTTTTCACTATTCCCAATCACCTTATCGTTTTTCAAAGGGAATATTTGTAAAAATATTCTTGCATATATCTTGGAAAGAAATTTCTTCCTTCCCCCACATTGTCACAGATCCCGGATCTTTCTTGGATTTAACGGTAGCATATCGTTTTCGACATATAAATATCTTTTCTCAAAATAAAATAAATCATTCCAACTTCACGAGCATGACGAGGACACATTGTTTATATTTGACGTTACCCAACTTATTATGTCTCCATGATCACATCTGCCAGTGATTAAAGGCATTAGCAGACAGAAACTGAAAAAATATCACTGTTCCACTGGCGGATCCAGAGGGGTTTGCCCCCACCCCCTTTGAGAGGCACAATGAAAATTTGTAATGTAAAGATGCCGTTAAAACAGGAGTGTGCCCCTCCCCCTTGAAAGGGAAGACCTGTTTTTTTTTTTGGGGGGGGGGTTGTTTGTTTGCTTGTCAAATTATTTCGTGGACGAAATATTCTTATTCTTGTTAAAAACCTTCTTTTTTTGGCTTGTTGAATTTTTGCTCAGGAAAATGTGCCCCCCCCCCCTCCTTTGGAAAATCCTGGATCCGCCCGTACATTGTTCATACAGGAAGCAGTAAGGGGCTAGTGTCTTTCAAATAGGACGGCAAGACGACGTTAAAGATTTTTTTTTTACCAATTGAAGAACAGATATAAAATTCAGATGAGTTTCACGACCAAGACCCATGCGGTTTTTTTCAGGGGGGGGGGGTGTGGGGTACCTTTTCTTCTGACTTTCTAATGTGTTCCCAATAAAACTTCCACTCCCTTTTTCCTTTGCGTATTTGTGTAATGTTTTGCATGCAATTTTTGAAATTCACCATCATGGTAGTTCGTCTAATGTAGAAAAATGTTGTTCACTCTGTATTGTGAAGTTTAGTTTTGCGATGAGTTTGATATCAAGAATATTAGGTATATCAGTGGTTCTGAATATTCATTTATGTATTTTCAATGTTTTGCATTTGTTTCTATGATATATTCCCGGGCCCCATGTGAGACCAGGGCCGCGTCTTGCAAAGAGTTACAATTGATCTGATCAATCGCAACTATAGACGGCCAGCAACGTCAACGTAAAATGATTGTTTGTTCAATTTTTTTCTAGCTAAGGATGCATATTTATGCATTCATTGTTTTCTTGAAAATTCACTGTGCTTCTCTTTGCATACAAAGGACATTGTGCATTTTTTTCGAAGAAAAAATATGATGAAATTGATGGATTTCCATAGAGTTACAATTGATCGGATTAATCCTAAATCTTTGTAATACAGGGCCCAGATATTGCTGAATTTGCTACCCCGGTAAAATATATACTGAAAAAAAAACATACAGGTGTTCGCCCCGCCCTGGACTTGTGGAGCAGCCTCTGACGAAATGCATCCAACAACATACAAAAGTACATGTGCGTAAACGTCATAGGTTATAAACGTCTACGGGCAAAACGAGAAGGGCAATTGGGGAAAATCAATTAGAGTTATGTTAATCAGTTATTATTATAGGCACGGCCCTCTGATTAGTTAGGCGTATCTGATTCCCACTCGAAATTAACGCAAAACCGACGCCAGCAACAGACCATGACTGGGATATTGATATCGTGCAGAATGTATTAGATGGAAAATATTTCGCGACAGCGATCCTCTATCGCGCGACACAGGGCGCAAGTTATTCAGATTTTTTTTAAATAAAAAGTGCATAAAAGTAACAAAAAATAAGCGATAACAGAAGTAGTGTGTTGATATGACTATCATAATGGTGGTTACTTTATGTTCTTATCGACCGCATTAGTCATCATTGTATTATCATTATTATTATCATTGTTTTCGTCGTCACAACCGTTAACATCCGACTCTTTTATTACATTTATTTTGTGCCAATACAATGAGTTTTAGTCATATCAGCACAATAGTTAAGGTGCTGAACAGTAACATATTGTAGAATTCAGCACGAGTATTGCAAATACACATGGGCCTCGTTTTGTTTCCAATTAATGGATAGTTCTTGTGCCTCTTTCTGTATCTCTGTATACCTTTTCAATTTCCGAGTGGTTTGATGTTTTTCAAAACCCTGATTTACAGAAAAAAACATCCTTTATGCTGTCGAGGGAGGGACACGCAATCCTCCCACAAAAAGGTTAAACGGGCCCGTGGGGGGGGGGGGTGGGCGGAGGGACGAGAACATTATCTTGATTAACAGGAAGGTTTAGGGAGTGAGGGAGGGGTGCTAGTAACATGCTAGGGAGAAGACACAAATGTATTATAGAAAAGGGTGATAGATAAAGAGGGATAGAGAATGAGAAACATAAGTAAGAGGGATAGATAAATCGCAAAAGAAAAGGGGATAAGAGAGAGAGAGAGATATATATATATATATATATAATGTATATATATAGATAGAGGGAGCTAAGGCAGGAGAAGGGAGACTTAATTATCGATATGAGAGAGACGAATGGTCCATTACAGTAAGCACCAAAAACATATATTTTGCGACGGACATTTCTTGACAGTTATTTTTCTTTTAGCATAAGACATGTCAGAAACGACATTTCTTTAAAACGCTGTTGAGGTGCCAGGGCAAGTCCGATACCTTTGCCACGATTCCCCCTTTCTCTCTCCCCCTTTCTCTCTCCCCCTCTCTCTTTCTACCCCACCCTAACGGGAAAACTATTATGAATGTTTCTGAATTATTGATATTTTTTGGAACCTATAACGGTAATTGCCATAAATTCATCCCTCGCGATTAATAAATGAAAGCAGTCATCAATCTTATCCGTTGTCCACGCGTAATGTTCATTATGATATAGATGTTTACGCCATTAGACAATGAATAACCAGGGCCACGAGGTCAGTTTTATTCTTTGACCAAGGTTGTGCTTATACATTAAGTGACTGATGAGGAGATGTAACGTTTGTTTGGGGGTATGAATAGACTAAAATGAATAAAACATATTTCTTTGTAATTAATTCCGTAATAGTATTCTGTGTTTCAGAATAAAAGGCAGAGATACAATCGAGCACTGCTCTTTTTCGCGTTATATTCTATTTTACTTAATAATGATATCAAAGTTAAAGGTATTGTTTAACTTTGTGAGCAGCCGATTTAAAAAAATTCTCAAAACCAAGATGAAACATGTGTACAAGTGCATGTATTAGAACTAATAAACCCTGAAAACAACCATTATTGAGAATGAAAAGCTAAAACTACAAGGCAAACCCCGATTTTGTAAATAGGCGTCTTATATTCGCCTAAATAGTACACATAAGTGTATGGGATAAAATTAAGATGGAGTTTCCGGTCACTTTATATTTCAAATTTTGAAGCACTAAATAATTATTTTCGAACGCAATTTTTTCTGGGCTTCATTTTTGTAACATATCACAGACACAGGTGACAAGTGTGACCTAGCTCAGATTTTTTTAAAGTCAAACCAATGTTAACCAATCACTTTAAAACTCTGACCGAAATTTATTGCCTCCATACATTATGCACCATTAAGCAATGAAGTAATAATCGCACTGCTATCCAAGGTACATTTTCTGGTTTTAATGGAGCGCAATATGGGCGGTTTTATTGGTGACAACATATCAAAAATAATCCACTACCCTCAGAGGCAGAAATACTACTACCACGCCGATATTGGAGTGAGATTTCGTCACCTCAGATTGGGGGTGCAATTTCAGGAAAATACCTTTCTATATTAATTTGTAGTGCTTTTTGGTTCAACAGTTGCTTGGTCTGATTGAAAAACATGATAAATTACTCACTGAAGAATTCACCTTGACTCCTTTGCAAGCGTCGCCCTTTACCCATAAGATAACCGGGGTGTTGTGTATTAAAACATTGGCTACTGGATTCTGCGATTCCCGCATGCTTTTGTACAGGAGCTATCGGATCCCAGTACGCAACAGGTTATAATCAGCGAACTTATCATGCTTATAGAGAAAGGAAATCTTTTTGGAATACTTAATGATACAGTATGATTCAATTGGACAAAACAGATCAGCCAAAGTGACCCCTCCCCCAACCCCTTCCACGCATGCGACAACGCAACTTCTCTCCGTCCTGACGTGATAACCATTTCGATGGTGTTATTAGACAAAGTAGCGCAGAGAATAAGGAACTCACGCATCACGATACAGAAAATCTCCGTCAAATAACAATGTACAGCTGTTAGGTCCTTGTCAGAATTCGGTGAACTGAAAAAGCATTTGCGTTCTCCGTTTCGGAGATGACGAAACATGTTGTTTGTCCAGAGTCCAGGACGAAACTGCTGGTTTAAATCACCGATTTTCGACAAAGACCTCTTGGTTTTTCTTCGTCATGAAGGGCATTTGGCAATACATTTTCTATGTTCTTGAAAGTGTTCTGCGTCGCGATTCGAAACTGCCTAAAGAGGTAGCGCAGCCCTCGTTTCTGTGAACTCCATTCCGTATTTATACCGTCCGGAGTCTGAATATGAGATAATTTGGTGCGTTGGAAAGCGCTACACGATTTAAAGATCGTTTATTGATTCCTTAGACATGTTAGACGGGAGTAATGAATTTTAGTCCTCTAATCGTAACAGTACACGCTCCTAGACAACATTCCCTTGACAATCATGCATCGATACATTCGTTCTCGCGGGGGTGGCCGAGAGTGGTTTCATGGTGTTTAATGTCCCGTAGAAAGCGGTGAACTCTCGCAAGCCTGTAGCCAATACTCCCCGAAGAGAGATCGGAGGATTAAGTCAAGAAAGCAATCCTGAAAATTTATCAACAATCTTCGATGGAGTGAAAGACAGGTAAGGAGGCAATATTCAATCCCTGGAAATCGAATACTGAGAGTAGCAGAGTGAATAATAAAATAAAAAGGAAGCTAGTAAAGACTGGAGTAGGTGAAAGAGTGAGAGAGACGTTGTGGTTTTAATGTTGCAACTTCATACAAACAGACATTATAAGGCAGCAATCGCTACTCCTAATCATGCGGCGAAAGAATCCAAATTAACAAGTTTTTCTCTTTTTTGTAGACATGCTGCAGGTACCTCTCATCAGTCACAACAATGAAACCGACTGCAACGATACCAAACAGAGCGCTAATGTTGCATTCGAAACATTCGAAATAACGCCGCAGTTTCTAATCGTCTTGAGTCTGTTTCGTTGGTATGACTGTACAGTAGTTTAGCAACAAGTTACTGCTCTCGTGTATTTAAAAAAAAATGCATTTCTACAACCTAAGAGAAGAATGAGATGTGTGTGTGTGTGTGTGTGGATGAGGGTTGGCAAATGATTATGGGGTTGGCAGTGGGTGTGTGTGTGTATGTGTGTGAGCAAATGAATTGGTAAAGGAAATGAGGGGGGGTTATCACTATGAAGTGTATGCTTGGAAATCAAGAGGATGCGGGATGTTCAAATGGTGTTCGTATTTGGAATCAGGTATAGTTTTTTTAATGTACGCAAAATATCACGTTTGGTTTTTTCACAGAAAATCATAAGGTCGTCACTTGAACGTAAAAAAAATGGATCGAAGATCAATCTTTCACCTTCCATTCAGTGTTGCTGCCCTGTGGATGTAATCAACTAATTTGAATCTATATCTTCACATCTCTCTCTCACCCTCTCCCTCTCTCTATCTGTCTCTCTCTCTCTCTCTCTGTCTCTTTGTCTCTGTTCTCCCTCCTGTCCCTCCCGCGTTCTGTTTTCCTTCCTCCATGTCCTCTCAATGAAAAATAAACACGACTCCTTCCTTTTCCCCTTCCGACCTCTTCGATATTATCGCATCCATGATCGATCCGAGTTTGCTGCAGCACGGGCCACTTGATACCTTTCCTGCATCGGGCTCCCATCCATCTCAACTCACATGGGTGCGATAGATAACGATATAATCATGATAATCCTCTTTTGAGTAGGTACTTTCCGATAGTGTTTCAATGAACTTGCCCCCAACTGTTGCGTTCCATTGCGTTCGCAGACGAGACATCTCGATATAATGTTGGGAAACTAAGAGAGTTGTGACGCGCCAAATCGGCTCATGTTTTCCCGCGTTTTGTCTTTTACCCGACACTAAGACTGAAATACTGGATAATTATGTAACCGGAGATCCCAAGAAATAACATGATAAGGAAGTACAATGTACTGCAAGATTCATCTTGAACTCATTACACCCTACCTCACACAACCCTTCTGAAAAACACACACACACTATCCCACAGGTGTTGTGTTGAAGGTACCTTAAAAATGTTAGACCTCAGCGTAAAGTGTGAATCACACTCCCACATACTCATATATAATCATGATAATGTGAACACACAGTGAACACGCACACTTTCGAGGTCTCCGGTACCCAACACTGTTAAAAAACCTGATTTTACAGAAAAAAAGAAGATTTTGCAAAAAGCAATAACAGAATCATTCTGTAAATTCATTAAACAGGAATTTTTCGGCAATTTAACAGAACAGTTCTGTTTAAGGGGGAAAAGGGTGTTTTATTGAAAGGAAATTTGTAAGGTTCCATACACCAAAAACCAATTTCCTGTAAGATTACGCAATCTGGTATGATTACAGGTGTTCTCGAGACTCTGCTGCAGGAACTTCTTTTATTTTAAGGATAAATTTTCTAACAGTGAAGCTATCAGTTTCAGCTCGCTGTCCATTGCAGTACTCTGCTAGAGTCACACAGTGTGTCACCAAGACACTGTATCCATCATTGACCCCACCACCATCATCGTCATCATCATTGTTATTATCTTCATCATCATATCCATCTTCTTCACTATTATCAACATCGTCACCATCACTATCCTCACCATCATCATCTCATCATTATTTTCATCATTCATTATCATCATCATCATCCTCATCATCACCACCACCACCGCCATCACCATGAAATCCTGATCTCATGACCATCACCTACGTAGCCCACAAGATACACTCACACTGCCAGTACCCCCATACAAGACTAAAGCAACACTAGGAGATAGGTCAGTTCTGATGTCAGCCCCACGACTATGGAACAAACTTCCCCTCAACATTAGGAATTCAACAAATTTACATAATTTCAAGTTAAAATTAAAAACCTATCTGTTCCAATAGTATGTACAGCACCTAGGAAGCTCTTGCAGCGCAATAGAATATATAGAAATAGTTTTTGTGCTATATAAATGCATATTATTATTATTATTACATTAAATTCTTGATTTTGATTAGCTGTTGATCAGTGTTTTCTCGGTAGTTACCATTGGATGACAAAGTCACAATAGCACACTGTAAAAACTGCGGTGTTAAAACTAAAACCAATTGGTGTTAATAGAAGACCACACCTGAGGTGTTAAAATTACACCCTAGAGATTAAACATAACACTAAAGAGTGTAAATGTAACAACAAAAGGTGTTGTAATAACACCTACAGGTTTTAAACTAACACCACCAATTTAACACAGGTGTAAAATAACTGGTGTGTCCTCTATGTACACCGGTTAACACCACAGTTTTTGCTGTGTAGCTTTTATGCAGCGGGGCCAAGATTTCTGC
Source organism: Lytechinus variegatus (assembly GCF_018143015.1). NCBI lineage: Eukaryota > Metazoa > Echinodermata > Echinoidea > Temnopleuroida > Toxopneustidae > Lytechinus > Lytechinus variegatus. Next base: position 12,270,531 of record NC_054758.1, on the reverse strand, counting down.
GAGCGAATATAGGGCATCGATAAATTGTGTTGATATTGGCCGATGAATTATGCATTCTTCATGAAAGTCCTTCCTAAGTGGTTCTAGGGGAACGCTTTTATCCCAAATATTCCATCAAAAAGCACAATAAGGGACAATTAAGCCTATGAAATATGCATAACTCCTTAAGGCAATTTATGGCACTCTTTGCGAAACTATTACCTTCCATACGGGAATTGAATCCCTTAGTCCCATCCATAATCCTGTCGGTCAGTTCAACAATGGCTGAGAAAACATTTCAAGCTAAAACTATTTTTATAGAAATTTGGAAATCGCAAGATCTTTCTTACCTCTTCAGGATACCGTTTCATTAACGTAATTGTAAGAAAATGCATCCGTGTAAATCTAAACATGCTAAAAAAAATTCACACACAAAACATTCTGCAGTATGTACACATTGACCTATAATGCTTTGTTTAATTTTAATACCAACAATAATGATATGACGAAAACGATCTCACTTTATATAGGTTTATATATGTTTCACCTTATAAGTATATAAGTTTCAAGTTATACGCCTACACATTAACCAGGGTCACCCCTTTGCATGCCAACAAATTCCGGTGTTCACATAAAATGAAACATGTGCCATCAATTTGAAAGAGTGTTAGTGCTATATCAATAAATACAAGAAGATATAGATAGATGGATAGATAAATTTCATTTTCACACGGTAAAATACCAAAACAGATACATACATGTAGTCTGTTTTGCATTGGGGCCGTGCCATTGATAAGATATAGAAAGTAAAAAGGCACCCAATTTAATAAACGAGTAACACATACGACATAATATTAAAAATTCTTAGCAGATGATACAAATGGGTAAGTTTATACAAATAATTACGAGCCATCATCAAATTCTAAGTTAAAAGTTTTAAAAATGATGCACAATACAAAAATAACATCATTTAGGGTAATATATTACTCAGGTACATTATTATGAATGGATTAATTTGAATTACTGAGATAATCCCTGTATAGCGACACTGCACACTGGCACACTCCCACCTACACACTCCCAACCCCACACACACCTTTTATAACACAGTCATCATTAAGTCACACCCCTATGTTATAACGCATACAGGGTAGAAAATCATGTAAAGGAAACAAAAAGTATTGAATGCGAGATCCCCCCACCCCCACACAGACACACACCAACCCCTTTTTGATTCATTAATGAAGGCGTCGCATCAAACTAATTCTCATTATCATGATTATGTTCCTAAAAATTCTAAGTCACTCCTATAAATTCTCAAAAAGGAGCTGTGGGCACAATCAGTAGAGTTTATTTGGTGTCAGTCTCTAGTGAGATTATAATGATAATTAGGTCAACTTAGAATGAAGGTAAATACCATTATGGGATCGCATTACATTAATCCACCAAAGTCAATGTCAACACAATTCCATTATCGAGATCATTAAATGTAATAGTGTCATCGTGGTAAAAGGGTTTTGTGAACTATGAGCCCTAATAGGCGTGTCCGTACGCAGCATAGTCGGTAGGGGGAAGTTGCACCCCCCCCCCGAAATTTTGAGAACTTACATTTCTTAACTGAAAATTTTCAGAAAATTTTACTAACAGTGTGCACAAAGTCCTTCATTTACTGCGTACGGCCATTGCTATATGTCAATAACTGGGAAGTATATAACGAGAGTAGTCGTTTTATGCTTTAGGTCTAGTCGATGAAGTGTCTTTTACCCCCTAGCTACCATAGAATTAAACACGTCTCTACAAATCAAAAGCACGGAAAGTTGTCAGACCTGAGAACTTGTCAGAGAACAAATTGTTGATGAAACGCCCCCTCCCAGGTCTTGTATAAAACGGTCGCACCGTGATTCTTTATGGGTAATTCTAAAAATGGGGGCAATGAAGGCATGGGCGGATCCAAAGGGGAGGTATTTTGTAAAAAAAGGGTCCTCACTTGTGTATGGATGACGAAATTCCATAACTTTTTTTTCTTTGCCTCGCAAAAGGATTAACCAGGGGGGGGGGGGGGGGCATGGTCCGGATGTGCCCCTACCTCGATCCGCAACTAAAAGAGGGAGATCAGGAACCCGTTTCATAAATTTTGTTGAAAAAGTTCATATCAGATACAGGGCGGAGGCTCGAGTCTTGATCCTGATCGACCCCTGATCGTCACCCATAATCATTTCACATCTACTTTAGATTGTGAAAATTGGTGTTCAAATTCAACAATGAAAATTCATGTTTATTTCTTTTCTGACAGAAAATGAAAATAGTACAAAACTATTCCATAGGCATACTTGTGATGTTTCCAGTCAGTTGTAGGGTCCACCTGATTTTAGTTTGAGCTTATTCTTATTTCCACCTCCTTGTCCCTCCGAATATTTGAGGGTAGGTTTTCATTTCCAAAAGATTTTCAGTTCCAGTAGTCACATTATTTCCGACATCGTATATCGTTTACTTTACTCCAATAGATTTGTGTACAGACTGAGGGGAGGAGGGGCTTTTGGGCATCCCCACACACAGGTTTCACGATAAAGGAAAGCAAAAAAAAGAGAAAATGGAAAAAAAAGGAGAGGGAGAAAAGATGAAATATCATATTTTGAACAGTGAGCCAAAACCTATTACACAATTAGATATTTGTATCAAAAAGGTCAATTGTTTTCGCTCGCTTGCTTCGCTTGCTAGTATATTTTAAATTTGTTTTCCCCATAGGCCATCTCTCCCCTTGAAGTTTGTCTCATTGCGCCACTGCTCCAATATGATCCAATTCTGGAGCTTTGCTTAAGTAGGTTTTTGACTTGACTTGTTGCAGATCCATGCTCAAAGACCTAACCTAGTGGAAAGGACACATTGTCACACAGTTTAAATACATCTTTTTCACACAGTGGACTATGTGGAGGTGGAGATGAGGTGGAGATGAAATTATAATTTCACAACTGTACAGTAATAGTGTTTAGAGTGTCTTTATGTATGTGAAGCCTGATTGACACTGTTGAAGTTGCGCTTACCTTCGTTATTCGAAGGTTCGTAAGTCCGAAAACGAAATGAGGTTCGTAATTCCGAAGGTTCGTCAGTCCGAAAACGTAATGATTAACGAACCTCATTTTGTTTTCGGACTAACGAACCTTCGGAACAACGAACCTTATTTCGTTTTCGGATTAACGAACCTTCGGAACATATTCACGAACCTTATTTCGTTTTTCGGATTATCGAACCTTCGGAATAAAGCCACAAAAAGCCACAAATGTTCGGATTAACGAACCTTTTAACATTTCGGATTAACAAACATCGAGGTATAGGCAATTTTCGTGTGTTTCGGAATTACGAAGTGTAACCGTTGAAGTGACCACACTCCACGGGCGTAAATTCGTCTTGCTATTCAAGTGGGGGGGGGGGGGGAAACAATAAATCATCTCCCCCTGAACAGTAGGTGTGACGCAAGGATTTACGCCAGTGGTTTTAAACTTGGAACGTACTGTGGGTCACCCTCCACAGTACGACAACTATTGGACATTGTGTTGTTTCAAGCTGCTTAGATAGTCACTGTCGTCCCAAATGCTAATTTCAAGTCGGCGTTATCTGCGTTTGGTTGTTTTTTTTGTTTTTGCTCATCTACATGAATAATAAACAATAGACGTACATTAGAGTAAATGATAATCTCGTCCTTGCATTACCATTAAAATCCTGACCCTACGCATGCTCATCTAAAGACTAAAGTTAACAAGACTCCCCTTTACCGCAGAGACTCTCTACAGCAAAGGCTCAGCAACGCCGAACGTTCGGCGTCCGACGGCCCCTTGCGTAGGTCAGAATTGACCGATCGGACCCAAACAAACTTCCTTACGTTTCTGACAAAGCTTAAAATTCAAGGGAATTCCTGCATGAATTTTTAGATCATCACCTTGAAGTGATTTATTTTTTACTGTAAGGGCAGATACTTTTTTTACTAAACTAATTTAAGTTTTAGGTTATTATTGTTAATGAGACATTATTATTTGCATTATTCCTCAATTTGTTAACCTTTCATGTTGTAACTGTAACTCGCCTATAATGTTGGTGTTGTTGTTTTTTGTCGATAGCGTTATCGACATAAATAATTACCGTGTAAAATCGCCCACCTATTAGAACCAAAGTTTTGTTTGCCGCCTACTTCCTTTTCTGTATTCCATATATTCCATATTCTGGATATAGTCGTTGGTTTTGGTTGTTACCGTCAATTTTACTTACTATTATGTTGTAATTTTGTAAACGTGTTCATTTTAGTCCTCGGACCTTTGTATCATGTATTTATGTTTTATACCGGGTGAATAAAAATAAAATAATAAATATAATAATGATTATGATAAGCACAGCATTTATCATGCGCCATCTATCTAGCAAACTATTCCGAGGCGTAGAGAGATGGTGGGATTGCGGACTTTGTTGTTGTTGTTGCTTGTGAGGGTGTATGGTCAGAACAAATTACATTAACATAGGTAACAAAAGTAAGAAGAAAAAACAAAAAAAGATTGTCAATACTTTTTGAATGCTTCAAGCGATTCAATTGTTAGGATCCTCAGCGGAAGAGCATCCAAAAGAGATGGAGCTGATGAGACAAAGGCATTTTCTGCTAGCGTTAAATTTGTCAAATTTATTAGATATATAACCCATATCCACGATTACTTTGCGTCGTCCAATGTCAATAAAATATTTTTGCACCACGACGCGGAGCGGATTTAGGACATAGAAAACCTATTGTCATGTGCCTTGATGACAAAGAAAACCAAGAAGTCGAACATTGTTAAATTAAAACAGCGGTTTCGCCGTGGACGTTTTTGCAGTTTTCCGTCAGCTCCGAAACTAATTGTTCCGGTAGGTGTTTCATAAAGCTGTTCGTAAGTTTAAGAGCGACTTAAGAACGACTGGTGATCCTTTCTTGTGGTAAATGGTTATTCATTGGTGATGGTTTAGCGCATAAGAAAGGATCACCAGTCGTTCTTAAAGTCGCTCTTATCTTACGAACAGCTTTATGAAACGGCCCATGGGTTCACATTTTCGACCCAAAAACCCAAACTCACAGCTGTTTTTGTTATTTGACTGGCATTTTCAATGCTTTTACTGTGTTTGTGATGGTGGTTGTGTGGGCGTTGGGGATGCATTATGTGAAATGAATTGAATCTATAAATACACATTTTGTTTTACAATCTATACGATGATAACACTATATACACAATGATAACAAGGAAAATCATACTGAAGGCTTATTATCATTTTGCAGACGTTCAAAGATGTCAAATTTGTGCTGCATTTCCAATTACATAATAAACACTAAATCAGAGAAAATCACCACAAACAAAAATATCAAGCGTAAAAGGAAAATGTTTTATTACAAGGAGTATAACAAGATGTGTGTTTTGATTTCCATCTTACGCTTATCAATCAACCAAACTTTGATTGATTACCGTTTGGGCAGAATGTTCTCATTTGCATGGTTTCGAGTCAGACTCTCATTAAATGCATGGTCATGTCCGAAGTCTAATCAGGTTGTGTTCATAGTCGTTTGAAGTCAATCTTTTGCTATATTTCATGAATACATCAATACTCGATTCCACCTAAAGATCGCACACTAGCCATTAAGGTAATTAGATTTGAAATATTCAAGAAGATGCGTGCGCCCAATTCATTTTATCCAAGCGTTGTCGTATATTAATTCAGAGGGTTTATAGAATTTCAAAACACACATTTTGACAGAAATGGCAATCTAATTGTTCGTCTTTTTTCTGGCCATTGTTTCTAGTTTGGAATGACTTGATATTATTTCTTACACATTGTAGACTCTGACGCTTTGTACAATGTGTGGTCAGTTTCATAAAATCTGTTATGATAGTAAATTAAGACGAACAGTTTACAGCTGCTGGAAGTGATAGTGAAATGGTAAATTTGTTATTTTAACACGTCTTAATGAAACGGGAGCCGGGTTTATTACATGACCTGATCGATTATTGTCTAATCTATAGCCTAAACAATTCAAGGTGGAAATTTAACAGCGCTTTTCAATCATTAATATCTATTTGTTAAGTGTTTACTATTTTGTTGCATGGAATTTCCAGAACATTTATATTCAACAATCTCTTGACTCCTAACGTGTAATAAGCTTAAATACGTTCTACCAGCACAGGCGCTATCCATGTTGTATTGTGCATTAATTCTACCATATCTTAATTATGGAATTCTGGCATGGGGTAATGCCTCTCAAACGAGACTAAATAAAGTCTTGCTACTTCAGAAAAAAGTACTGAGAATAATATGCAATATGTCTTTTAGAGCTCATACGGATGAATTGTTTCGTCAGAAACGTATCCTTAAAATCAATGACCTGTACCGCTTGCCAAGGGCGCCGGAAGGGGGGGGGGGGGCAGGGGGGGGCACTTGCCCCCCCAATAAAATTTTTTGGGGGGGCAAACCGCGATTTTGCCCCCCCCCCCCCACGTGCCCCCTTAAAAAAAGAAAAATGATAAATTATTTAAGGACAAAAGTAAATGAAGGCGCTTTTTTGCCTGAAAATAGTCATTTCCATTGTCAAAATGAAAAAAATTTGCCCTGACGGGGCAAATACATTATCATAGTAAACCTCGCGTCTTTTGACGAACAGTTCCTCTGTGAAACATAGCTTTGATAATCCCCTTTTCCATCTTATTACAGTGTGATAACGTTTAACCTTTTAATGAATACATATTTGGACTAAAAGCGAATGGCAAATTGATAGTGGTCCACCAGTGATTAGATTTATAATTCTATGATGCTGGCGTGTCGTCTAACAACGTGCGGTCGCCCGAAACGCTCAGACCGAACCCGATATCACTTACGCGCGTGAACACTAGTTACTCGAGCAAGATATGAATCTATGTCATAGCTGTCAAGCCCAGAGAAACCATAATATCTCGAGAAACTTGTTTCAATTATTTCATTTTCAACTAAATATAAATTGAGTTAATACAGTGATAACAAGAGAGCGGTGTTGGCTCAGTCGGTAACGCGTCTGCCCGTCGAAGTCGAACCAAAGATCGTAGGTTCGAGTCCACCCTGGGCGGATGACTGAAGTCAGTGCGTTGTGTGTAAACGTCTCTCCCATGTTTCATAGATGCAGGCTATGTTACAATGGAAAACACTCCGTCCCTCGGATAGGACGTTAAATGGAGGCCCCGTGTAGAGGAGAGTCACCACCTTTGCACGTTAAGAACCCACTGCACTATTCGTATAAGAGTAGGGGAAACCCGGTGTCGAGGTCCACCTGCACCCCCCCCCCCCCACCAAATCAGTTATATCGGGAGGAGAGACCTGTGGATCATAGTGATTCAGTTCGCTTTTCACCCCCCAGGCACAGGTGACGACAGACAAATAATAATAACAATTCAGTGCCCTAAAGAAAATACCAAGGTCATTTCAACTCAATATAGACATGTTATCAGAAAATCATGTGTAGACGATTATAATTAATAATTTGTAAAAATAGTGAATCCCACTCGAACATGTCGAAAGCAACTGAGAGATAATGTTTAGACATGAAAAAACTAAAATCATCTGTGAAAGTGTCTTCTTGACCGGACTCATACTATCCGAGATATGAATAAAAATGTAAAGAATATAAAAGAGAAAAATTAGCGTTACAGTACTGCTCAACTATAAAGAAAATATTTTCACAGCCCCGTATTTTCCTCTATTCCTTTTCATTGGCATGATTGGAAGGCGTTTTGTCTGATACTATTTCAGCTCATATATAGCACTTAACGTAACAGCGAGGGGATTTGTGATGGGGGAGCTTTTGCATTTTCTAGAATAAAATTGAAGGATTTCGTGCACACTTTTGGTGAATTTTGCCCTCTCGATCGGCGGCCGCCTACGTACGGTCATGTTTGTCATCTTAAAGTCTTTAAAAGGCCTATATTACATTGGTTTGAAACAATTTCGTTTGCAATAAGACTCGTAATTTGCTGGAACTGCGACCCTGGTCATGAAGAAACACCAGACTGGGTCAGAAGGGAGGCAACAGAAGGAGCAAAAAGAACTCCAAGACTGTTTAATTCTCAAGAAATTTATTTTTGAATGCACTTAGAAACGCAACTTTTATACTCCATTTTTACACAAAATCCTTACCGTGGGGGGGGGGGGTCCCATAGCCTCTCCCGCTCGATCGCTTCGGTATCTCACGTTGTCAGAAATATTGTGCCCCCTTCGGGATTTTGCCCCCCCAAAACTGAAAGTGTTCCGGCGCGCCTGCCGCTTGCAACTATTCCAATTCATGTATCAGCTAGATAGAAATAGTGTACCTAATGTCCTACAAAAGAAATTTATGAGAAACAATACTTTACATTCATATAATACGAGACAATCAAATGACTATCACTTACCTAAAAGTAAAACAGTATTTTCTAGCAAAACTGTATTTTTCACAGGACCAAAACTCTGGAATTCTCTGGACAGAGAAATGAAAGAGGCAGCTAATCTTATACGATTTAAATTGCTCATCAAAAAAATTCTCCTGAATTCTTATTGATTCAATCTAATATTTGTGAACTTCATACTTATCCACGGTAGTATTGATTATTTTTTAAGTCAATATTTAATTTTGTATATAGTGTAAATACATTTGTTTTACAGTGTTTATATCTATATAATTTTTATAGAATTTTGCTGATTATTTTACTCTATTTGTATCATATTACCCTGTATAAAGTTTTGATAGGGTCTACATTTTACAAGCTCTGCTTTTTAGTAGGCCCCTCCACTTTTTTTCATTTCATTGCTACGTTTCAATCCTGCATATGTTATGCATTTTTTTTTCATTGTAAACATGATTACGAAATGTACTTTGATGATTGTGGAATATGAATATATCAATAAAATAAATAAATAAATAAGATAAATAGAAATAGTGAACTTGTTATTTTAACACGTCTTTATGGAGCAAGGGCCGCGTTTACTACATGAACTGATCGACCATTGTTTGGTTTATAAACAATAAAAGGAAAATTTACAGCGCTAATCAATTATTAATATCTATTCGTTAAAGGTTGATTATTCTGTATGAATTTCCAGAACATTTATATTTTTAATAATCTCTTGACACTTAAGTAACATCTGTAAGTTGATACAGAAAACAAAAGACCTGTTGTATATGAGAAACTCTGGGAATTTTTGTTGCATATGAGAAGCTCTGGCATAATTTGTTGCCACAGTTTTCAAATGTGGTAAATGCCAATTGCATAACCTGTATGACAGAGTTTTGGTTTATTTTCCAAAGTTTTTTGTATGGCCTTAGTTTTATGCAATAGGCTCCCAGATAGAATAAAAACAAATGCATGCCGTTTAGTTTTGCCTTTATGTGGTCCAATAAACCAGTTCGTCGTTACCTCATGGACAATTTTGATCAAATGAGCTTTCATTTCTTTCATCATGATAGCCACATTTCAAAGCAAGATATTACATAAGCATGCCTTACAAGGCAGTATGAAGAAATTGAAAAGACCAGGTGACTAGAATAGCACACCAGTGAACACTCAATGACAGGTATTGTTACATTCCTCCTTTGAATGCATTTTATAGCATGTTGTACAATGTACTTGACGAACTGTGAAATACCAGTCGTTCGTGGACGCTTTGTTGTTCTTTTGCTGATATAAAGGAAAAACACAATGCAGAATAATATATGAATAATCAAGACATCAAAGTTGGTGCTTATCTCATTGAATTTTAAACCACCATGTCCTTTTAGTACCATGACCTTCCTATGATAATGCGCAGAGTGGAACTACGAACTGGCTTATTATTTTAATCATGTCACAGGGGACGGGGTAAGGATAATTTGATAGGGGGCGGAGCAAGACTTATACGTGACGTCATACTTCATAATTAGTTTGATAATGATAATAATAATTTGCTTTCCTTTAGCGTGATATCAATCTACTACTGCTCAAAGCGCTTCACAATTATTATTACCCGGTCACTTGATTCATAGCTTCTTAGCAACCTGTTTGCTAGACCGCCCAAGCCGATTGTTTCCTATATACCATTACCCAATTGACACCTGTGTGAGAGTTGCAAGTGTGGCCGTGGAGTGACGCCTTCCCAAAGGACGATAAATAGGCCACAGTGACATTTGTGCACAAGGGGACATCCCGATAGACCGCGGGTCCGATAGTCCGCGGGTCCGATAGACCGCGGGTCCGATCGACCGCGGGTCCGTTAGACCGCGGGTCCGATAGACCGCGGGTCCGATAGTCCGCAGTGCGCGTAAAATCATGATAAGATATATCAAATGTCATCGAGAGGTCCAAAGGTCAAATGATACGAGACCATGGGGTTCTATCAGGTGCGGATCCATGGGGGGCCGAGGGGGAACTGTCTCACCAACCCCACCCCCCACCCCTTGCTCAAAAAAGAGGGGGAGAGGGGAAAAGGAGAGAATAAAAAGAGAGAGGAAGATGGGAAAAGAAGATGATAGAAAAGAGAGTAAGAGGGGGAAAGGAAAGACAAAGAAAAAGGGAGAAGGAACAGGGGAAAGAAGAGAAAAAAAGAGAGGAGGGAAAAGGAAGAGAAGAAAAGAAAGCCAGGAGAAAGGAAAAGGAGGAAAAAGAAGAAGGAAAAAGGAGGAAGGAAGAGAAGAATATTTAAATAGAGAGGAAGATGGGAAGAAAAAAGAGAGATTGAGGAAGAGGGGAAAAGAAGAGAATAAAAAGAGAGAGTGTGGAAGAGGGAGGGAGAGAAGAAAAAAAGATTAAAAGAGAAAAAAGTGGAAAGGAAGAAAAAGAAAGACGGATAAGTAATGGGGGAAAGAGAAAAAAAGAGTAAGAGGGAAAAGAAAGAAAAGAAAGGAAAAGAAGAAGAAAAAATAAGAAGAGAATAATATTAAAAAGAGAGAAAGATGGGAAGAGAGATAAGAAAAAGAGAGATGGAAATGAATGTCGAGTGTCCCATTGGGGGATTTGAAATCTCATCTTTTTAGGTTGGAATATCAAAAATATTCAGTTTAATCGTTGAAATATGTATCGTCTTAATGACTAACTTTTTGACCAGTCCATAATATTTAACATTTCTGCTCCCGCTTCGCGCTCGTGGTAATTATCTAGTTACATACGCGTTTTGTTCGGGTTCACAAACATTGCCCAGAATGTAAAATTTTCAGGACAATATACATGAAATTTAATTTTTAGCCTGCATATGAGATTATAACACATTTATGTTGCTTATAACGTAAATCTAGGCAATGACTGTTAGGACATGGGCGTTTGCCCCCCCCCCCAACAAAAAAGGAGAGAATCATGGCCAAAAAAATAGAAAGAAAAGGAAAGGGATGAGGATGAAATATCTATCAAGATCTATCACAACCTTGTATTTTTGTAATAAAAGTGTCAACATATTTGCTTGCTCGCTTCGCTCACTGCCAACTTCTTATCAATTTTATGCGATACGCCATATCGAGCCCCCTCGAAATTGTTGGCTCATTACGGCACTTGGACAAATTGGACAAATCAACTTTGAGCGGCCGATCGGGGAAAATATGGGTGAAAAAATGGCCCCTCCCCCTATTGGCGGAAGCTGGGTCCGCCCCTGACTTAGGCTTTCAGGATAAAATACAGGAAAATTCTATAAAAAAAAAACTAGATCGCGCTTCGCGTTCTCGTTATGTATTTAGGCCTTGTGAGATACTTCAATGTGTTTTTCAAGAATAAAATCTCAGATTTTCTTTAACGTCTACCCCCCCATTTCATTTATTTTTTATATTGGTGCCCTCGCCCCTCCCCCACCCCTGCACCCATGCTGAATAAATACGCCACTGATGAGGATAATTATTCGAGATTGCATATTTCCTAGAGGTTATCATTAATAATATTGAAGGGTATAAAACAACAGTACAGAAACTACAGCTCCCGTTCACAATATTCTAGTAGGGCCTACTCTGGTGAGAAGTTAAACCAAATTGAAACCCCCCAAAATCACTCGTGCTTCGCGCTCCCATTGATATTACATCATGGGCGGAAATCCAAGGGGGGACGTGTCCCACCTGCTCAAAATATTAGAGGGGACACAATATCAAATGTCCCCCTGCTATTTTGGTCTTTTATAATCATAGAAATACATCATTCTAAATCGAAATAAAACATGTATTTTGGGACGAGATGACCTTACTTTGGAGATGATAAGCTTTTTTTTTTGCTTGTCATATTTTCCAGCCCCTTGTCCCCATAGGCTGATTCAGGGGGCCGAGCTCCCCTTCCCCCACTCTCTTGGCGGAGCAAAAAAGGAAGAGAAGGACGACGAAGGCATAAAATAAGATGAGGGGAAGACTTGGAAAATAAAAAGAATATTTCGTGCAACTATATAAAACTTTCGCTCGCGCTCGCATTGCCTATTACGTGATTTACATATCTTGTTCAATATGAAGTTCGATATCAAGTTTGGAAGTCAATATACAACACATATTTCACCTCGGAAATCGAACTTTCATTATTTTGTGTAATTTACAAATTGGTTTTTAAAAAGTGCTCTGTAAAAATGTCAATTTATGGTTTGAATGTTAACATTTGCCGCTTGCTCTACGCGCTCGCAAATTTTGATTTACCAGGTACCTATATTTACGTGTATTCCATAAAGTTTTCAAAATATCCCTTTTCTGGTCTGATTGTTAAGACGCATCAGCTAGCGCGCTGCACGCTCGCATTTTGATTGGCGAGTTATATAAATGTTTCAATATTTTTTATACAACAAACTACTTAAAATCCCCCTTTCATGACAGTTTATCAAAAATTATAGCTCGCAACTTGCGCTCGCATAATAGTTAAAAATATATTAACTGATGCATCTTATTCATAATCACAAAAGTGAAATGTCAAGTTTTATGCCATGATTTCATCAGATTTCGCGCCCTCATTAGGCATTAATAAATATGATATCAATTTAATAATTAAATTGTCCCTTTGTTTCATCTCGCTCTTAGCAAGATGAATAGGAAGATAGTCATCATTTTCATATGATGGCATGTCGTAAGGATGTCCCGGTCCTACGTCAAAACTCAAAGTAATAATAATATCAGCTCTTTTTTAAGTGAGATCCATATCCACCTTAGAATTTTTCTACAAAGTGCTAGAAATATAAAGCTGAAATTGACTCTATTTTCAGATCGGACTATCAAAGTTTCATGATTTTCACGATTAAAGTTGTATTTAGAATGCCTAGATTCTAGGTCTAAATATGAAACACGCTCGCGCATGTTTATTCAGATACCCAACTTGTTCTCTAATTTAAATCATTATCCAGTTTCAAATCACAATATCAAAAGTTTTCTGCTCGCACTTTGTGCTCGCATTATTAATGTAAAAAAAACCCATATTACTCATCCTTTTAATGATTTAAAAAATATAAACAAAGTGGCCCACTTTTAGGTCTAAATCTCGATTTTTTTCTGCTCGCGCTTCGCGCTCGCATCAATCGTTAAATTACATAGCTATCCTCTTCACGATTACAAAAACTGATTGAAATTTTCCATTCTTTCAAAAGTTCAAAAATGTTCAGCTCGCACTTCGCGCTCGCATTTTTTGACTGTTGAAATATGTGACGCCTTCATGGCTAAGCGCAAGCAGTCCTTAACAGGTACCAGTTCAAAATGTATATTTTTTTGTTCGCGCTTTGCGCTTGCAATATTAATACTCATATTTTTTTAGGATTTATAAATCATGAATAGAATGTCTCGTTCAGTAAATATTATAGGACTAAATCTAGAAACTTTTTGCTCGCGCTTTGCGCTTGCTTTAATTGTTTACGCATATACCTATTCTGCTTGAGTTAAAAAAGGTGCTTAGAATTTCCTTTCTTTGGGTGAAAATTTCAAAAAGATTCAGCTCGCGCTTCGCGCTCGCATTATTTGATTGTGAAATGCTACTTTGACAGGTATCTTTTTCATCAGTTCATTTCCCCTCGCGCTTTGCGTTCGTAGTAATTATCAAGTTGCATACATGTCTTTTTCAGGATTACAAACATTGCCCAAAATCAGTCCAAATTTTAGGAAAAAATACATAAAATTTCCCCAAAAATTAGTTCGCGCTTCGCTCTCGCATCATATAAATGAGGATTATGATATTATGTACTAATTTATAAGAATAAAGCCAAGAAGTGACTAATGAGGACTACCCCTTCAAAGAAACAAACAAAAATTATCTTCGAGCTGCCGATCGGGGAAAATATGGCTGAAACAAATTTCCGCCCCCCCCCCCCCCCCATTGGCGAAGGCTGGAACAGTCCCTGTGTCCCCCCTACCTTTTGGTATTTATGTATTCATGGATTTTTTTCAGAACACATTAAAAACAGGTCTTTATTTTTTTATGTGATTATAAGATAATTTAAGTTAGCCTGGCCGGGGGGGAGTGGGCGCCATTTTTCGAAAAGTACACATGGGCGCCAAACATCAGGTGAAATTTGCTCCCCTCCCTCCCCACGAAATCCTGGATCCGCGCCTGGGTTCTATAAAAATAACCTTATTAGGGCAATCACCCCCTGAAACCAACTTCTTCAAGGAAAATATTATCCCCATATTTTTTTACCGCCGGGGACTGTTACCCCCCCCCCCCCGAAATTTACTCTCCAGACAATTACCCCAGATAATTATGAAAATAATAATTGTGAAAATGCCTTAACGTGACGACATGGCGTGGTACTTTATCTTACCATGTCTTAATTAATCATTGGCGGCCGAAGGCAAAACGTTTCGGGGGATCCACCTGAAATTTTGGGATGGACACAGGTAAAAAATTGACGAGCAAATCAACCAAAATTTTAGGAGGGACCACCAAAATATTTTGACAAGGAAAAAAAGGAAGGTTATCAACCAAAATTAGGGGGGGACAAAAATATTTTAGGGTGGTCTACCTCAATTTAGGGGGGGGGGCGTAGAAAAGAAATTGACGACCAAAAAAAGGTTCTCAACTAAAATTTCTTTAGGGACCGTCCTCCCACCTCAAATTTAGGGGGAACCCCCTCCCACCCTCCCGCTTCCGCTGCCTAAGTAATTACTAAGCTTATTATTTCGACATAGCGATATATTCTATCTTGTCAATATGTCCACATGGCGAGATATGAAGTGTACAAGTCCCGGCAAGAATCCTGATATCGCCATGTTGACACATATTTAAGTCGACTTGGCAAGATACAATATCTCGCCATGTTGACATATAACTTTCCATAAGTGGACTGACTTGGCAGGATAACGTATCTCGCCATGCGGACATAATAAGCTTATTTAGTCGACATGGCAAGATAAAGTATCTGGCCATGTCGTCAAGTCGATGGCATTTTAGAGGCTCCGTATGGCGTCTAGAGGGCATATTTCGGGGGGGGGGGGGAACAGTCCTCGACGATAAAAAATATGGGGATAATATTTTCCTTGAAGTAGTCAGGGGGCGATTGTCCTGTGGGTCATCGTTATAGAACCCCATGGACTCGTATCAATGACCTTTTGACCTCTTGATGACATGGATTTCACTATATTGTCCTGATCATAATTTTACACACATCGCGGTCTATCGGACCCGCGGTCTAACGGACCCGCGGTCTATCGGACCCGCGGTCTATGGGACCCGCGGTCTATCGGGCCCGCGGTCTATCGGACCCGCGGTCTATCGGGCTGTAACCGTGCACAAGACCCTCTGATTATATTGCAAGTGTTGGAACCGCTATATAAATAATAATGATAATAGTGATATCTTATTGAGCGCAGGCACACACCGTCCAGAGACGCTCATGGCGCTAGCGCAGCAACAGTTCCTTTGGATACAAATATTTTTTATACACGTACATTACAAACAGCTACAAATATAGACATACATATAAATATACACCACTGCACTTCCACATTCACTAGAATTATACGGTTATTACACACTTACTAGGACCAGGGCCCTGTTGTACAAAGAGTTACGATTGATCCGATCAATCGTAACTCTATGGAAATCCATCAGTGTCATAATTTTCTGTACGAAAAATTTGCACAATGTCCTTTTGAGGCAAAGAGAACCGCAGTGAATTTTCAAGAAAACAATGAATGCTTGAATAAATACACATCACAGCTAGAAAATATTTTGAACAAACATGCATAATAGATGTTGACATTGCTGGCCGTCCACAGTTGCGATTAATCGGATCAATCGTAACTCTTTGTACAACAGGCTTCAGATCTCTTATTTCTATTCCCTTCTTACTTCCTTCTTTCCCCTTTCCTTCTTTTGAATCCCATAAGGATTGGTGGCTTCCAATGCAAACGTTATGGGGTCCGTTTCATAAAACATGGTATAATAACACATTTACAATAACAGTTAAAAGCTACTGAAATCCTTCACTCTGATTGGATCGTGCATTTTTTTTATCGTAACAGGTCTTTAAGAAACAGGACCCTCATCTGTAAAATGCAATGACATGTTAGAATATTTGTGGAAGGAAAAAGAGTTCGCGTATCAATCGCCTCTGGCAAATAGTGCAATCATTTTATGCTAAGCTAAACTGAAACACGAAACCTGACTTTTAAGAGAGGCTGCATCAGAAGTTAAACAATATTCTTTCATTAGAACGGATATGTCTTGCATATAAGACTTGTAAAAAAAACCATCTACGTGATGTTCTAAATAATCATGTTTCAAAGCAATTACCAAAGAATCTTTTTGGCCACAAATATTAAACATATCATATGAATAAATTGCTGTAAAGTTCAATATTTTCAAAATCCTTTAGGTGCTTTACTCTGTACTCTGAGACGTTATACACTTTTACTCGATCCAAAACATCATAATAGCGACCTTTCGTTTTCTGTGACGAGCCATGTGGACGTACGAAATTAAGTAATCTTGGGAGCGCTGCGCATGCGCGTAGTAATCTGTGACGAGCCTTTTCGTTCACTACCCAAATCTGTGACTCGTATTTAAGGGTTTTGGTGTTCGGTGTCATAGTGCTTGAACGAGCGCTAGTTCGTACGTGATGACGTCATCCAAGCTTAGCAAAAATGAATGAAGCCGCATCAACATTCGAGCTTGATTGATTCAACAGGGCTGGTAAACGGCAAATTACTGTTTGTTACAAGCTTTTCCATTACATACCGTATGTCCTGTTTTCAGACACTATACATGATACACCGGTAGGTAATTGATGTTCTATTTCCAAACAAATGTGTTCTTTCGGCTTTTGCGCAAGAGTACAAATGTTGCACCCACAGTCGCCCCACTGCTTCGTGGCATGATGCTACGCCTGATTCTCCGGCCGAGCATCGACCCACGGCCCGCTCGCTTTCACGCTGGCATATGATGTGACCTGATGGGTACGTCGACTTAAATCGAAACTGTTTTTATCAATTTGCGAAAGCGGTGTCACCACATCCGGTCAACTAGAACTACGTTGCAGTTAATCGAAAGCTCGGTAGTATTGCAATTCTCTCAAGTGTTTTATAAATGTTCTCGAAATTCCAAAATATGAAGCTGTGAAACTCCTATTGAGAAGAATTCATTAAAACGCAATACACCCCTATTCCATGAAATCATTTAGTTATAGTCAAGCGGCTCGTCGTGGTCTGGTGGTTACGACTCTTGTCTTTCAAACAGAGGGTCGTGGGTTCGAATCCTAACCATGGCTTGTTTTCCTTCAGCAAGAAATTTGTCCACATTGTGCTGCACTCGACCCAAGATGAATTGAATGGGTACCCGGCAGCATTGATTCCTTGTATGCCTGAGCGCCGTGATGGTAGCTCGAGTTAATAATCGAGGTAATGATAGCAGCGCTTTGTATCCTCAGGCAAACATAGCAAAAGCGCTTTATAAATACAGCTATTATTATCATATTATCATAGAAAAAATGAAAAGACAAGTTTTTATGTTAAAAGTTACTGTTTCTGTCGAGATGTAACCCCCTTCCCCTCAATCACAATCCGTTTCATTGTGTGTATTGTCTCTCATTGATTGTGTGTTTTGAATTGTTTTTTTTTCTTCAGATTTCTTTTAGTAATACAGACGTTGAATTGCTTTTGAAAGGACAGGTACATGTTTCGCTGCTTGGTAATATAATTATTGCATTTTGGATGTATGGAGTACTGAGCTAGTACGTCACAATACAAGTGGGCTTGTCTTACAAGAATGTTGCATTATGGGAGATGAACCTGGCCAGATATGAGTAGTTGAGGACTTAAGGTGGGGCTCTTAAGGCTGCTTTTTCGTATGCCTTTAAACATAATTACCTATCGCTCATGATATTTAACCACTACAATAACGTTATTGACATTGTAAAAATGCTGTTAAAAATGTTAGGCAACGCTGTTTACGCCCGCCACTCTAACAACTATTGTTCAAACCTTAAACAAGTTGTTTTAAAAAGTCTAAACAATTTTTAAAAGTTTAAGCAATAGTTGGAGTGATGGGCTTATTAATAGCGTTGCTCAACATTTTAACAGCGTTTTTACAGTGTAGATTTAGGTGACAAATTTGTCATTCTGAGAGGTATTTTACCAAAATGTTTTCATCATTATACGGTAGACCTATTATGCGCTTTCAAGATCACCGCATCGTATAATCATATCGCTAGCATATCTCTGCCAATACGAAATATATTTGATACATGGCGATGATGAAAAAATGTGAAATTTTTGTATCATATATCATTCTAGAATTGTATTCGCCCATTTGAAACAAAAGAGTCTGAATTCACATGCAACTGAGTAAACCGTCTTAAAAGTGGAACGTCAGATAATATGAATATAATCTATTTTTCTTTTTCTCCTTATTTATTTTGTTATTTCCTTTTACTGTATTATGATTTATTATGTAATTGTGGATGTATTGTGGCTCAGAGGACTAGTCTCCCGACTTTGAACCACAAGGTCTGGGTTTCGAATCCCGCCGCAGGACTTGCGTCCTTTGGCAAAGGCGTTTGTTTATCTGCATTTGTCAATCTCTACCCGGTCATGCCGTTAGGGTGGCATTCCTTGAATGCTCGAGCTCCCGATCAGGGTAGCCGTGCTCAATCCGGTGTTACTAGTATGCAGCTCTTAGATACTTTACATAACCTATAAAAATTTTGCATATCATTATTATTTATCTTTTATACCATGATTATTTTCATCTACGTAGGTTCTACGAATCAGTAGATTTAGTGCGATGTGACTTTCAGAAATCAATTTTTAAGATCGAACATTTTATGCTTAAAATGACAGACCAATTTCAAGATAAAAACAAAATTTCATGCGAATATGGGACTCCTTTTTTGTTACTGCATTGCTTTAAAAATGGTTTGATTTAAAAGGAAACATTCATTAATCTAAACCTGATCATCAAAACATCATTGATTCATTCAATGTGAAGTTCAATAATCTTCTTCATAATAAGCATGGGACTTGCCAGAAGCCGGGTATAATCTTCTTACATCCCATCATTTACCCCTTCCTAATCAGCTCCGCAATATTAAACCTAATAAAAGTGCATCGTACTTTTTTCCATTGACGACAGTAATTAATTTCATATATCATTCATTGTTTTTGGAACTGCTCACGGTCGTTGATGAACGTGATGAAGACAAAGGATAGCCCAACCTGATCACTGCTTTATAGATGCGATAATTACAGGATTGTAGTTTCACCTTTCCCTTTAGAATTTTGGCAATTGATTATTCATAATTACATTCTGTGAAACCATAGCATTCTCTTTAATTGCCAAAGAGTCAGAAATAATTCATCATGGGATATGAATAACACCAGGGAATCGGAAATTACAATGAGAAAGAAAACATCCCGGTAATTCCTAAAGAACGTTAAGTCATAAACGACCGATGCACTTTTTATACCAACTTCTAATTTCGCACTCATCATTTCAATTAACCGTTACGCCTAAGTTGCTTACTATTAAGCCTGCTACTTAAAGATAAATGAAGGATTTCATCACGGAAAATCCGGACTCGAGGGAGTTCATAGGTGAGACCTCTTTCGAGAATGATTATTGATCAATTATACATGGCTCTCTTGGGATCCGCTGGTTTTCCATCGCTAGATGATCGCATTTATTTCATGTAACAGTGTATGGTTTGTGATTCGTGGCACACGTGTGATTTCCATCATGTCCATGGCATCGGTTTGCGTGAGGGTGGGCTGATTTGCACATCCTCACTGCACTACGTACACTGTAAAAACTGCGGTGTTAAAACTGACACCAATTGGTGTTAATAGAGGACCACACCCTGAGGTGTTAAAATTACACCCTAGAGATTAAACATAACACCAAAGAGTGTAAATGTAACAAAAAAGGTGTAGTGATAACACCTATAGGTGTAAAACTAACACCACCAATTTAACACCGATGTATTGGTGTGTCCCCTCTATGTACACCGGTTAACACCACAGTTTTTGCTGTGTAGTGGTAATTGTTTTAATTTTCAGCGCTAAATCAGGGTCGACTGGACACATTAGTAGTTTTCACATTCAATCATGAAGCGTTTTCAAATGCAGAAAATCAAGAAAGTCATCAGTACAAAGCATGATCATCAGACCCATTTTGCTCGTTCTTTAAAGGAACAACGCAATAAAGAAAGTACAAAATGAAGATAATATAGAAAGATGGGAGGGTGAGAGCAAGAGAGAAAGAAAGGGAGAGACGGAGAAGGGGAAGGGAAAGAGTGGAGAAAGATGTATAAGTTGTATATTAACTTGCTTTCTTCGAACTATCCGTCAAGAAGTTCTATTGATTCCTGAAAAAAAAAGATTAAAGACAGATTGACCTCCCCGGAAATCTCTTCAAGAATACTCTCCGGAATTAGTGAAAGCCGTTCTTCTCATGGTGCCATTTATTGCCTATCATGAACTTTACTCATTCAATGAATCCTGTTATTTTAACTTTAATTTCATTCATTCTGTTCGCGTGGGACTGGTATTTAAGTCGGGAAAGCCCAAATCAATCTAATGGATTTGAATCAAATCGCATTGGCTCATGAAGGCGTATTACTAGAAATCCATTTGTGACCTACTTGTCGGATAATAAAGCCGTCTACTCAACCCTGCTTTTGTTATTATATATTGCCCCTTTGACTTAATTGGAGCTCCGTTGGCGAGTTCTATCTTCATAGGCGTGGCCATTGAGTATGGTTTTCAATGTATCAATGATGTATTCGAGGCCGCCCTTAAATTACAGATTGCCATAGACACGCTTTTATGATGATAGTATTCTCGATTTGTATTAAGCAGAACTTACAATTAAGTATATTAGCGTTCTGATGACGTGGAAAGATAAAGGAAGAAAGAAAAAAATAAGAAAAAGAAAGAAAGAAAGAAAGAAAAAAATGTATATTTCCCTGCATGGTTTAAGCAGCTCGTTCTCTCCCCATCTCTCTCTCATTTTCTCCCTGTCGACCTCTCTTTCTCTTAGAATTATATTCGTCTTCCTCATTTGTACTGTCTTGGAGTACCCTTCGCAATTACTTTTGGCACAAAACCACATCCATTATCAAAGCTGTGCGAGAAACAACGGACATCGTAAAAGAATGTCAATAACGGGCCGGTAACGCTCGATGATCCTCGATCTTTGCGTTACTTGAACATTGATGTCATTGCTCTTGAAAAGCAAGGTTTTATTGAAGGACAGGTTAGTTTCGCTTTTGATTACATGGTCGATGTAAGGAACGCTGGCGGATTTGTGGAGTCGGGGGAGACTTGACCCTTCCCCCCCCCCCCCCAGTTTCAAGGCAAATGGCGGCTCAATGGTAGAGCGTCCGCATCATGAACGGGATGTCGTGGGTTCGATCCTCGGCCGAGTCATATCAAAGACTTATAAAAATGGGACCTTCTGCCTTCTTGCTAGATGCTCAGCATTTAGATTAAAGAAGGGCAATAATAACATATTATGTTATGCAGGCCCGGTGGTAGAGCAGTTTCCCAACTGAAGTGGCTGCCCTGGGTAAATGAAACATTATTATTATTATTATTATTATTATGATTATATTAAGAGGAAAGAAAATGAAAGGAAGGCGGATGACATGTGATATCATACTTTATCACAAATGCCATTTTAATTTCAATTTTTGCGAGTAACTTTTTTTTTAATTTTACAAAATCTGTCATGGTATGCCCCTTCAAGATTCATTGCTCGTTTTTGCTACTATGATACAGACAGTGATTAGAACGAAGGTCGGTGAAGGGGAACGGTCAGGGTGATCACAGGCTACGGATGAGTTACACCATGTGCTTGCTCCAATAAATAATAGCGAGTTCTCGTAATGGCAATATTACAACATAATTATTAAAATTCAAATTCCGAGAAAATCCATTCTGGCTAGTCCCCCCCCCCCCCCCCGCTAAAAGATCACAGCCGACTAAGACTGAAACTTATAACTTGCAATCATGGTTTTATCATGTAAACTTCAGTAATCC
The DNA here is from genome assembly GCF_018143015.1 of Lytechinus variegatus. NCBI lineage: Eukaryota > Metazoa > Echinodermata > Echinoidea > Temnopleuroida > Toxopneustidae > Lytechinus > Lytechinus variegatus. Next base: position 12,248,108 of record NC_054758.1, on the reverse strand, counting down.
TTGCCCATTCCACGGGAAAAAAATACACATTCTACAGGTCCAAATAAATTGTCACAAACACTGGGAAAATTATGAACAGAATTAGCTAATTTTCTACTCTTAGTTAATATACACATTTCATCATTATTTATGCTTCCATTGGTATCCTGGAATTTAATCTTGATTATTACGTCATTAATGAGCTCTGATATATTTCCTTTTATTTTGCACGTTTTAGCAAAAGCCCGATATTCAAGACAAGACGTCGTAACCCCAAGCGCAATTATCCATTTCGTTCGATTCAGAAGGAAGGATAATGAAAGATAAAAAGAAATACTGTGTTTGCAGAATCAGGGAAGTGTATAAGGCCAAAATGAAGCAAATATATCTATTCCGTTTCAATTCTACAAAATCACGTAGTCCCCTATCATCTTACATGCCTCATAACTCGATCCAGGGGGTTCACGCCATTGTCGACGTCATTTTCCCAGGAATTTCCTGATTTGAACTATTTATTCCTTTTTATGAAGTCACTAGGTTTAAAATTAAATTCATGATTGGAATATACTGCATGTGAAGGCAGTCATTGTTTTTTAAGGGTATCTTCAAAGTACCACACACTTCTTTTTTTGCGATGTATATCAGTTTTCAAATTATGTGTATGTAAACATGTTAAAGATAACAGGAAATACTGCTTCTGTTTACTCCAAAGTAGATTTTTAAAAATCTTCCAAGAACATATTAGAATAACCTAATTTACCTTCATCTTACCTTCTTAACCGGTGTGTTGGCTCAGTTGGGAGAGCGTCCGTCTCACAACCGGGAGGTCGGGGGTTCAAACCCCGGCCGCGTCAGACCAAAAGACGTTAAAAGATGGGAGTTGATGCTACCCTGTTTGGCGTTCAACGATTAAAGGGATAGAGCCTCGTATAGAGCCTGTACAGTGGCCGCCGGGCCCACGATCAATTGGGCAAAGCAAATTTTCGGAGTATTTCATTTCATGTCTATTTCGAACAATAAATTATGGATTTATCATGGATTTATCATTTATCATATAGCCAAGCAGTTTGTATCAAATTTTAACACTTTTGCCATGTAAATCAATTGCTGACTATGACGGTACAATAAAAAAGTTGTAGCGTACCTCTATGACTTTGTCAGCCCGGTTTTATAGATTGTCAAATCATTAATAGGTCACATTATGAAAATATGACGTGCGGAAGAAGGTGCATCCGTCTTCAAAATGTTTTGGGAAAAGACACAGATAATTCAGGATTAGAGATTTTATTGGGAAGTTACATTTTATCTCTATACAAGTGCGATCTGTTTTCGTTTTATACTACTCAACATTGATCGTGTATAGAGTTGATGATATCATTGCTGTAAAGTTAGGATCAATTTCCTGCCAAATTCAATGACGGCATGGTTAGAATTCGAACCCACGACTGTATGTTTTAAAGGCGTGAGTCAGAATGATTAGAAAACCCATAACACGCTAGGCGTAGGAAGTGAGTGTGTGTGTGTGGGTGTGTGTGTGTGTGGGGGGGTGATAAGGTAAACAATGTTTAGTATATGAACTAGCCCTACACCATGTACAAGGAGGCCTAGTACTAACTGCATAAACTGTAAAAACTGACACCAATTGGTGTTAATAGAGGACCATACACATCCTGAAGTGTTAAAATTACACCCTAGAGATTAAACTTTACACCAAATAGTGTAAATGTAACAAAAAAAGGTGTTTTAAAAACACCTTTAGGTGTAAAACTAACACCACCAATTTAACACCGGTGTAAAATAACTGGTGTGGTCCTCTATGTACACCGCTTAACACCACAGTTTTTGCTGTTTAGCGACAGAATAGCATGTACATAATTTTATATACGTATCTCGATTCATGAAAATAATCGTGGAAACCTCTTTTCATAGCATCCTTTCTTTGTTTTTTCAAAGACTGGTTTAGCGATCGGCTGTGAAAAGCTTTTTCACCTCATTGTTAGTTTTATATCCAAAACATAAATCTGACAGAATAGTTTCAGAGGACGGTGAGAGAGAAAGAGAGATGGACAGAGAGAGATGGAGAGAGCAGGAAGGTTTACCCAATATTGGGTAAAATGGGAACATGCATGTTGGTTGGGTAAAAAGGTAAATTTTACACAATGTTGCGTTGAAATGGCCCAAATTTGGGTTAAAAAATACCCAGCAAACATGTTTGTTCCCTTTCTACCCAATTTGAGTAAAATTTTACTCAGTGTTTTTAGAGTGGGGATCGTGTGGTCTAGTGGTAAGAGCATTGGACGTATAATCGCAAGGTTGTGAGTTCGAATCCCACCCTGCCATTGTTTCCACTTTGATAAAAAGAGACCCGAGAGTAATATACGTCTTCTTTAAAGACAGTCACTATATATGACTGATTAACCTAGACGTAAAATGGTTCCTGTAGATAATTGGTTACATGCCAGCTTGGCGTTTACCAGCAAAAAGCTGTTCTACCGAGTTCGTACGGGGGTTACCATGAACAGAAAAAGAAGCAGATATGGTGAGACACCGCAGACATTCGTAATTCTGAAGCTTCGTTATTCCGAAGGTTCGTTATTCTGAAGGTTCGTATTTCCGAAGGTTCGTAATTCCGAAGGTTCGTAAGTCCGAAAACGAAATGAGGTTCGTAATTCCGAAGGTTCATTAATTCGAAAACGAAATGAGGTTCGTAATTCCGAAGGTTCGTTAGTCCGAAAATGTACTATGATTAACGAACCTTATTTCGTTTTCGGACTAACGAACCTTCGGAACAACGAACCTCATTTCGTTTTCGGACTTACGAACCTTCGGAATAACGCCATAAATGTTCCGATTAACGAACCCTTTTACGTTTTCGGATTAACAAAGATCGAGGTATAGGCAATTTACGTGTTTCGGAATTACGAACTTTCGGAATAAAGAACCTTCGGAACAAAGAACCTTCGGAATTACGAAGTGTAATCGTTAGACACTAGCAGCAGTGTAATGTTAACATGGATAATAAGGCTTGCATTTTAAACACAAGTAAATCAGGATTCCATAGTTACGTACCATACTTCTTTGTGACTGGTGCCGATATCATAACTGATAATGTAGGACACCAACTTCCAGTGTAAACTTCTTTTTTCTTCTGTGTTAGTGGCGGTGGTGGTGATGCTGGAGGGGGGAGGGTCGTATTATAAACCTGGTATTTTTGCTGACTCCTTTTGTTGGCTTCTGTTCGAGTCGTTAAAATTCTATCAGGAGAAATATTCAATTTTTTTCTTTCTAAACATGAATACATATTTTGCTACCTTTGAATTACTTTTCATCTCGAATGGGTATGAATATAAGTTCACATCAGTTTACCATGCTTGTGGTGTAGCGAAATAAATAAATGACCTGATAAAATGGGAGAAAATGAAGAGTTGAAGCAAGTTCAGGCCAAGAACGCCATATTCCGTATTCTGATCAGGTCATATTCTTCAGTTGAGTGGCGTCCGCTCAAGAATTCTCGAGTGTTTGTTCACAGGAAAAAGAAACGTGTTTGTTCCTGTCAAGTAGTAGCCAACGACCCTGAGCAATGCATATCTTTTGGCCTCGTTATCCCCCGATCGGATATCATAATTGCTTCACGCTCACATTGAAGAGAGCTGGACTTCACATCCACGGCTTAGGGATGTCTTGGAACGTGTTAAATTCTTGATTGTCACGTATTTGCCGAAAAATTAACTTAACCTGATTTTCTAATGTTTCAAGGAAACTATATTAGTTTCTTGCAATGATTTTTAAGTAATTTTACACTTCACATTATATATATTATGACATACTTAATGTGTTTTTTTAAGTTGTACATTTTTAATGACAGTACGTTGGGTTCAAATTTTGAGCATTTTGCAGAATATTATCGGTACACTGTGTTACAGAAAATCATAAAATTTGTACAAAATGGCTTATAGCATGCAACGTATTCCCATTTATATTTTGAAATAAAAAGAAGCTGTACATTAAATTTGTTTTCAGGATGAACATATCTCATTCGTTTTAAACTATCGTCCTTCTCACTTGTACACAGCAAAAATTGTGGTGTTAACCGGTGTAAATAGAGGACCACACCAGTTCTTTTACACCAGTGTTAAATTGGTGGTGTTAGTTTTACACCTATAGGTGTTATTACAACACCTTTGGTGTTATGTTCAATCTCTAGGGTGTAATTTTAACACCTCAGGGTGTGGTCCTCTATTAACACCAATTGGTGTCAGTTTTAACACCACAGTTTTTACAGTGTATTAGCGTATTTTAGCACCCACTTTGCAGACGCTGTCTGCGACATTCAGAATCTATTGAAAATGCCCGTCAAATCACAATGTTCATATTAGAGGTTATTGTCGAAAGTTTATGACGTTCTGTCGTTGGCGGACAGGAAAAGCAGATCGTCTAAAATTTCGGACAGGGCAAAAATGCAAATATGTCCTGTATGAAGAATCCAGGACGACTCTGCTATTTTGATCCATCGATTTTCGACAAAGGCTGCTTTGTTAAGAAAGGCGTTTGACAAAAGATTATCTGTGTTATACGAAGCGTCTGCGAAGTAATTACTAAAATACCCCTTTTGTACACTGTAAAAAATGAAGTGCTAGTTTAGCACTTACAGTGCTTGTATAGTGACTGCACTACGAGTGTTGATTTGCTAGTTCTAATTGAAAATTAGATTATCAGCACTCGTAATGCAGTCACTGTACAAGTACTGTAAGTGCTAAAATAGCGCTTCATTTTGTATAGTGTAGTCTTAGGTATTATGATATTTAGATATGGTGAACATAGCCAAACATGTCCACTGTAATAACCCGACACGATATACATCTATTAAAATTGGCTGTTCGCTTTCAGAATATTACGACGATTCACCAATTTCCGACAAAGCCCCTTCAGTTTTTCATTGTGATTCGACGGGCATTTCCAATACATTATCTATGTTGTAGATTCCGTCCCCCGTCAAAATTGGCAAAACTCACTATTATATCGTAGAGGATTCCCAACGATCGTGTCATATGAAAAAATAAAATCAGCATCTCAAGAACTAGAGGAACTCTCCTTGACATGGTATTGACATTGACATCAAGGCCCCGTCTTACAGTGAGTTGCGATTGATTTGATCGACCTCAGCTATATGGTAATCCATCATTTTCATAATTTTCCTTCTAGAAATTTGAACAATATCCTTTGCAAAAAAGAGGAAGCACATTGAATCATCAAGACAATGGTGATCGTATGAGTAGGCATCATATCTGAAAAAAAAATCATTTTAAACAAACATGCATTTTAGATGTTGATGTTCCTGGCTTTCCGTAGTTATAGTTCACCGGATCAATCGTAAACCTTTGTAGGATGGGGCCGTGATGTTCATACCATTCTCCGGGGGACACTACCGGCGTTAATTTGCCATTCCCCTTCAAATGCAATTACCTTGCTCATCCAATCACCTGACAAAGTACCTGCATCTTACAATGACCTTCAGAACAGGACTCGTATTGTCTCTAATTGGGTGTCAGGCTTATTTGCGGCAGAGACCACTTCGCTTCCTTGCCGATGATAACGAGAATCTTTCCCGTCTGAGTAGCATCCGAGTGTCTGTTTAAACAAAAGATGAGGGACGTGATGGAAGGCCTGTCATTGTTTGCCCCAAGTTTAGGAAACTGAAACTAAAACACGGCGTAAGTGGGGAAAGTCATCAATGCTATAACGTTACGCAATTCCCCCTTGGCAGTATGGCGAGTGCTTGCATTTCTGATGAAAGTGATGCCGGATTAGAGCGCGTAAAATGACTTCCCGCAAGTAAGTAGTCATCCGAGAAGTAATGGTTGTCCATTTGATACCTACCCGTAGCATTGCCAGTGATTTTCAAGTGCTTTTCACGAAAGATTTGTTTTGTGTTTACTATTCCTGGTAAAAAACGAATTAAATCCATTTTTTCAATAATCACTCTATTTGTAAAACTGTACATCAAATGAATACATTACACCCAGGAAACTTTCATTACGTGAGAAAATGCAGGGCAACAAAATTCAATACAGAAGAAAAAAATCTTAAAATGCAACGCAATAATTATTATTGTTTTTCATTTGCAATATTATACGGGATATACACAAAAATTATTAGACTGTTTTATTCATGGATCTTTTTTTATTGACTCGATAAAAGGTAGGTCTACCTCTCAATACAAAAGTTAAAATCCTCCACCATTAATGGAATTATTTCCGTTCAATAAACCAGTGGAAACGGTTAAACTTTTTTAGTTAAATTAAAAAAGAAAATCGGCATACATTTTACATGGTTTCCCGAAATGGGCATCGCTAATCCGAATAATTACCAACGCTTCAGAAAACAGTCAATTTAACAGAAATACACCCCAAAATGATCCTTTGTTTGTCTATGTGTCCATGTAATGTAATGTAATTTAAATTAGTTATTTATCATGAACGGTAGTGGGGGAGGGAATCAAAACGGAATAGCGGCTTCAAAATCATCTGAAGCTTCTAAAATAACATCCACAATATTTTTCGTAAGACCTTCATAAATAAAATGGAATTCATTTCCTATATTTGCTCAACTTTTACCACTCACACGCGCGCGCGCACCTACCCTCACTAACAGAACCGTGTGTAGACACAGTAGGGACGGATGACAAAGTGACATTTGAAAGATGGATTGCGAATGGAGACCTCTGGTGTATTCGGTACTTTAATCGGAGTGTGCTTATTGATCATCTTGGGTAAGGTTTAATAACCCCAGAATCGTTATAGGCCCACCAAACATATTATAACCCATGGCTCTGGGAAACAGGGGTGCATTGTTGGTAATGCGTGCATTATTTACCATAGGCAACACCTCCAGGCATTCTAGAAGGTGTCTAAAAACGAAAAAAAAAATGGAACCAAAATAACTTTCATTATGTTGTGAAACTTTGTTTTCTTTCCTTTTTTTTTATTTCTCAGGACGAGTTTGACCTCCATTTTGTGTTGAAAAACTTTTTTTTTTTCCTTTAAAATTTCTTTGGACCAAAATAGCCAAATGACCGAAATGAATACCCTGATTTTGTAGTGAAAGGCCTTCTTTTTTTCACTTTTCAAAATTACATTAGAGCCCCCAGTAAAATAAAAAATCGTTTCCTGGACCCTGTTATAACGATGTAGTGTCAGGTAATATCCTTGATTATTTTTCAGGACATGTACCTCGAACTAATGCTATGTTTCTATATCCATTTTTCTCCCTTTCTTGCAAATCTTTCAGTCATTCAATATTAATTAGTATCAAAATATATAGAGGGACGAGGCTCAGTTAAGTTAGTTTGTTTGTTTTTTTATATAAAAGTATATTCGTAAGGAATTTCATTCCATCCCTATTTGCTTTAGTTTGTGGTAAATATATATATTTTTTGCATATCCTTGTTGATATAAAATGAAGATTTGTATTCTTTTTTTAATCTTAAAAAAAAAGGGTTGAAAAAACAAATATCATGGGATATTCAGCTCAAACGTATGCACATAAGACAAATCTTGTGTGCAGGAAGGATCACCATACCCTCGTCTAAGGACACGTTTTCTAGATATATATGCATACTATTTACGCTCTTCTCTCTTTTCATACGATCTGCTCCCAATCTAAATAATCAAACAGCCGGGAGACACTTAATTGCTGCTTCCGATACACTTTGATAGATGTATACCCCCGTTCCCATTGATGCGGAGTGGTGAAAGTTTATAAACAATCCAAGAAGGTCCATTCCAAAAGGCAATATATCAATTCCAACCATTTCCGAGTAAATCATCACATTTTCTCAAAGTCTCCCGCAACCTTTTTTTCGTATAGTGTATAGCATTTCGACCATTTTAAGCAAGTTTTTAACGAGTTGATAAAACATTACATGATTTTGATATTGTTGGCACTTCCAGCTGGATTTTTCTATGTTAACCTCCTTTAGGACAAAACCTATATCTGTTTCTATACAGTATTTACATACATACATACATACACACACATATATATTGTGAACGAAATGGATGAAGATACCAATGGTAGGCGTAGCGTCAATCAAGTTTCCCCACAGCTATCTACCCTTTGGAAAAATTAATGATGTCGAAAAAAATGTATCTGCCGGGAATCGAACTCGGTGCCTTTACCACTAGACCACAGAGGCGGTTAGTGGCAATTACGACCCCAACCGATTGACCGTCAGATAAACATATTTTTGACACTATACCAATTATAATTTTCTTTGTCGGTTGTATAGGTGCGGTTGAAAATGTAGCCCCTGTTTAATGTAAAAAAAAAATGTCCTAGATAGCCTTAAAACAATTGAGGTCTTTTGAAAGGTGTTTTGAATGCAGAAGCCGCATTCAAAACACCTTTTGATTAAGTCACTTGATCGAAATGAACCTCATTTCAACAAGGTGAACCCAGTATTAACACACTCTTGCGCTTCGTTATATTTGCTTACAGATATACTTGTATTATGTGATATGTATGGCTATATAAGAAGCCCATTATTATCACTATCTTTGTAATCATTGCTATCATTACCACCACCACCACCACCACCATCATCATCATCATCACGACGAAATGAGAACGTGTGTCGCTATGTGTTTACTCATCTAAAGCCCACCTGTGCTATGCTTGAGTCAGCGAATACTATACAACTTGATACAATGCTCTATGACTTTCTATGTGTCTTACATCTGATGTTGTTATTTAAAATTCAGCAATGCGGTTGTTCAATTTTCTCAATGAATTAAAATGTGTCTCTTCTTCTTGGAGTTGACATACCCTTGCTATCATTCAAGAACCTAGCTGATTTTAATTAATAAGTAAGGATTGAAATTTTAATTAATCCTAAACCTGTGACAATATAGGAATTATTGTTTTTCAAAGGGCGTAAAAACCTGTAGTCTTGATAGTTGACAGGGTTCAGAATACCCATATTGCAACTTTCTGAGCAGTTCAATCTAAGTGCAGTATTATTACAGACCCACAATAATTCCGTACTCAACACAATTATATCGCAATCATTATGTCACCACAGAGCAAAACAAATACCTTTCCTCTCGAAAATATTCAAGTTTCTCTCACAATAAACAAATATATCAGGCTTTGAGAAAGTATAGTGGAAATATTTATCCAAGGTTGGTCTGGCAAGTACTAATTTCCCCGAGGGGCGAAGCCCCGAGGGAAATACAGTAGTTTTGCCAGTCCAACCGAGGATTAATAATTCCCACTATGCTTTCGAATGAAACGCCTGATATATTTGTTTTATATCCTACTATTAATAATTTGTAACCAAAATCTATGTGCTCAGCTTGCCAAGTCCGGTTACTAGAGTTGAATTACCTATACTTTTCTCCAAGCCATCGCGCTCAGCGGAACGCAGATTTCTCCCTGCGCCGACGCATCGCGGGACTTGCCTGGGAGATAGAGAGCGCGCTGGCCGGTACGCTATCCACTTTTGTGAAATAATGACGTCAGACCTCGATATATCCAAAAATATATCGAGGTCTGACGTCACGCAACGTCATAGTTGAAATATATGCGGTCACATGATGCTACTTGAACCAATCACTGTACAGGATTTAATCTATGTAGGATATAAAAGAAAATATAAGCTGATTCACCATGTGCATTATCTTAAGACAAATCATTTACAACAATACATGTCTAACGCACAGTGTTCATGGTGTTTGTCAGTTCGCTGTCCTATTAAGAAATCCTAATAGCGTTTTAACCCCATTCATTTGTTGGATTATCTCTCACATCAATTCCAATTTTCTCAAAGCTCACATTAGCTTTTCAGCTTGAAGAAACACCTTTTTTTCAGAAATGGGTTGATTGCCTTTCGCAAGAGAAGACCTCAAAATAGACCTTGATTTGCGGACAACGTTGAATTTCATTTCCGCCCTATTCATAACCCACCTACACCCTAAGGTTACACTACAGACAATGAAGAGAAGCCGAATGCCTAATTGAAAATCGCTTAGCCTTTACGTGGTGGTAACGAAAAATAACCCACGCCAGCGAACCTACTCTGCTTCATTTCAGATGTATCCCAAATGTTGGTATTGCTACTCTTTATTCGCATGCGAGAGGAAGTGCTGGACAAAATTATCAATACGCATTTCGTTTCAATGTTAATTTTTTCTAATATGAATGACCGAGAAGGTACCTAAAACATGGATAATACTTTACCCGATTGTGGACTAATATCCAACTGTGTTAAAAGGGGTTTGGTTTAGATAACAATGTCATGGACCGATCTTACATATCTCTGTTTTTATTTGATCAACAAAGAGATAGCAGAAGCAAGAAAACAATCTTAATGACTCATTTAATGGAAAAAAGGTATTTGATAAAGAAAAAAAATTCAAAATAAATATTGCTTTCCCCTATTTGGCAATGTTCAATTAGATATTATTTCAACGTATCGAAATCATGAAATAGTTTGCTTGGAATTTACAAATTATGTGACATGACTTTAAATCATGTTAAAGCGATTATCTTTACGCCAATGTTATTCACTCAAGATACAACACCATACATTATCCTCACTTAAGATTTTTTATAGGGTTTCCTGTCAAGCTGATGATAGCGAGATTTGGCAATCTTGACGGGGACGGACTCTACAAAATAGAAAATCTATTGAAAATGCCCTTCGGCTCAGAATGAACAGCTGAGAGGTCTTTGTCAAAATTTTGTGAACTGGACAACTGATCGTCGTAAGACTCTGAGCTGATGAAATTTGCAAATATGTCGTTTGTCAAGAGTCCAGGCCGAAGCTAGAGTCTTGAATCACCGATTTTCGACAAAGAGTCCGTTGTCGCGAAAGACCCTTGACAATAGATTTTCTTTGTTGTAGAATCAGTCCTCGTCGCAAATGCGAAAAATCCCTATTCATGCCCATCTTCGCAAACAATGTTTACAGCATGAAAGGCATTATACATATAATACCCAGGGACGTGTAAGGTGCGTAATAATCTAGCGGAGTGGTGTATTCTTTCAATCCCGGAGGCGATTTCTCTTCCATTTCTTTCATTTTCCAAATGAATATTGTGTGGAAGTTAATGTGCGATAAACCCTCTTGATAGACGGGAGGTTTGGGAAAAAGGATGAATTTACCGAGGCTTATAATTTTTTACTAATAGCTTGTATCACACATGGAGACCGATATTCAGTCCAATTCGTAATATAAATAATAATGGTCAATATTCAATTTTTGGTAGTGGATCGTGTCAGCGAATGCTTTTTATAATATGTAAAAAAATATTTTCATAACATTCATCAAGCCTATATAGAGATGTAAAAAAAAAAAGTTTGCCGAGATCAGTTGTCTTTCTTTCTTTTTTTCGATATGAGCTTCCAATGTTGGTGCGTCGTGATCTAGTGGTTCTAACTCATGCCTTTCAAACAGAGGGTCGTGGGTTCGAATCCTACATGTAGCTATGGCGTGTTTTCCTTCAGCAAGAAATTAATCCACATTGTGCTGCACTCGACCTAAGTGAGGTGAATGGATACCTGTCAGGTTTAAGTATTGAAATGCTTAAGCGCTAAATGGCCGCTCGAGCAAAAGCCGGGGTAATAATGATAATAACAATGCGCCTCGGATTGGATTGTTTCTAGATACAACAAATGCTTATCATTATTACTAATATAATTATTAATATTATTAATATTATTATTATTGTTATTATTATTATCATTATTATCATTACTATTTATCAAACCCTTATTTCTATTTGAAATGTTTCGGCCACGTTAAACTGGTATTTTATCACCGACCGTGTGGGAAACACAAATTCCCTTTGAAAGGATGTTGCAAAGTTCTATAAGATATGAAATTATTTTATGACAAGCATGGTAGGCGAGTTCGATAATACAACACCGGTCAGTAAAATAATCAGTCACTAAAGTGTAAATGTTTCATTCGATAGTTTATCATTCAACCCAAACCCATAGTTACCAAATTTTTCATCTGGCCAATCCATGATACCATACTGTCCAGAGATCAGTTTGGTAGCATTTTCCTGGGATTAGCAATAATCGTAGAACATTTTTGTAACGCTTGATTGCATTGACTACAATGTATAATTCATTGTGAAAATAAAACTTACAGTTACTCGCTAACCGTCGTGCTACGTGACCCATATATGGAGCTCTCTGTTCATGTTTATTAAAATGCGTCGATCTCTTTGCTCGTTCTTGGCCAAAGTTAGAATTAAGTTCTTATCTAGATATAGAATTCAGATAGTGGGGTGTACATAGCCATTAAAAGATTATATTCCCCCCCCCCTTGCATCTGCCATGAATTTAAAACAAAGTGCCATGATTGTGTACAATGTGAAATTAGCAAAAAAAGTGAACGGCTCAAAAGCCATTTAGCTGAACACTCTTAAACTTGGCGCTATTAACACATTTTAAGTGGTTGTGCATTATCCGGGTCTTAATGGAATGTCACCAAAATGAGAGATGGCAGATAATTTGAATCACATGTCAGAAGGATTTTTTTAATGTGGCTGGGGTTCTTTTCATTAAGAGTATAATTTTTGTTTTGGTCACTTGATTCACTTGCTGATAAAATCCGCAATATTTTATGAACCATTGTGGAATCAATTTAGTTCTTGAGCAAGGATGACAACTATAATTTCGTCAATCAATTTCGTGATATGTCGGAAGAATGTTTTATTAATGATTCAGTCAAAATAACCTCACACACGCACCAACTTAAAAAAAAAAGAAGCAGTAAGAAAAATAAGCTAAAAATCTGGTCGACTTGTAAGTATAATTTCATACATGCCTGAACACTCTTAAAATATTTGGGCGAAAATGCCCAACTATTATTCAACCCTGGACAACATACTTTCCACAAAACTATTGGTTAAAATCTGCGTTGGGGAATAAAATATAATAAAAATAATAAATATATATAAATAAATAAATATATATATATGACAAATAATGAAAATGAAATGATCAAATTCCATATTTCATTGTTCGATATAGACATGATATTAAATACTCCGAAAATTTGCTTTGCCCAATTGATCGTGGGCCCGGCAGCCGCTGTGCAGCGCCAGATCGACGAGGCTCTATCCCTTTAATCGTTGAGCGCCAAACAGGGTAGCAGCACCTCCTATCTTTTAACGTCTTTTGGTCTGGCGTGGCCAGGGTTTGAACCCACGACCTCCCGACTGTGGGACTAACTGAGCCAACACACCGGTGCAATTACCAATATTACCAACATACATTACCGATCACAGTTGACAGTATTTTGCCCAACATTTTAAGTGTGTATGTGCGCTGCCACGGTATGGTTGAGTCAAGTTAAATGTATCATTATTTTGCCCAGTTTGAATTTCTTTTCAGATTAGCACTAAATACCTATTCTCAATGCGGCATGGACTACATATAATATTCGCAACCAATTTGGCATGTTAACTTTATTCATTTTTCAAAATCATGTTACTGAAATCAACGCCCGGTATCAAATTTCATATTTCAATGTCTTTTCGTGTTTGTATCTTCGTTAAAAAAAACAGACGAATGCTATGGATTTGATTGTAACCTTGTGAATATCATTATCCGACTTACCAATCCTGATTTAGTTTTCTAACATCAAATGATCATGGTCGTTTAACATGGTAAAATGCAAATGCTTCATTTTCTTCAAACAAAGTTCAGAAAAGCCACACAGACATGTCAAAATAGCAAAGTTGGAAATGAGGAGATTAGGAAACCTGTATACAATAGTATTTCATTAAAACATTTGGATGTGTAAAAGAGCGAGAGAGATACGGTTGGGTGACAAAGACAGTCGAAGCGATTTGAATCTATTTGAAAGAGTATGCTCTCTTGAAACGCATGGCTTAGCTGGAAATATAACGATAGAAAGCAATTAACTACCAACATGATATCAATAAATCGGTCTTTTAAAACGTATCCATTAACGCCGGCACGCTTCAAACAGTATACTGCCAATAATGGGGATTGAATTCATATATTTATATTAATTCTATTTGTTTATCTTGCTTGACTTCATGTAATTATTAAAATATCAATTGCAAAATAAAACACATCAACAAAATCATCCGTCCATGATATCAGTAAAAGGTGGAGTTAGCATCCATCAATATTTCATATTACAATTATAATCATCTTTCAAAACGTTGTATGTCGTTAAAATTATTAATTTCATTCTAATACTTAAATATTTTACAACCCGAGTTATCAGGTAATGAAACAGGATGATTGAAAATGATATCTCTTTTCATGTAGCCGGAGGTAATAACGTTTTGAAAATCGTGTACGTCGTCAGCTTTGACCGTAACAAGCGATCTGCACTGTTGGTAGCGATTTAGAGACGAATGTTTACAATTAATCCTTCTCCATCAAGGTAATTGGTAAAACGAAACTATAATCATTGTGGTTACACTTCGTAATTCCGAAGGTTCGTAATTCCAAAAGTTTTTATTCCGAAGGTTCGTAATTACAAAACACGTAAATTGCCTATACCTCGATGTTCGTTAACCCGAAAACGTAAAAGGGTTCGTTAATCCGAACATTTGTGGCGTTATTCCGAAGGTTCGATAATCCGAAAACGAAATAAGGTTCGTTATTCCGAAGGTTCGTTAATCCGAAAACGAAATAAGGTTCGTTGTTCCGAAGGTTCGTTAGTCCGAAAACGAAATAAGGTTAGTTAATCATTTAGTTTTCGGACTAACGAACCTTCGGAATGACAAACCTCATTTCTTTTTCGGATTAAAGAACCTTCGGAATTACGAACCTCACTTCGTTTTCGGACTAACCTTATTTCGTTTTCGGATTAACGAACCTTCGGAATAACGAACCTTATTTCAACCGTCGGAACTACGACCTTCGGAAAACGAACCTTCGGAATAACGAAGCTTCGGAATTACGAATGTATGGGATTATTGTTACTTTTGTCATGACATTGCTCTTTAATAGTTTCATAATTGTATTGTTAGACATCTACTCAAGATATGAACATATT
Organism: Lytechinus variegatus; assembly: GCF_018143015.1. Lineage (NCBI taxonomy): Eukaryota > Metazoa > Echinodermata > Echinoidea > Temnopleuroida > Toxopneustidae > Lytechinus > Lytechinus variegatus. The sequence goes on along the minus strand of NC_054758.1, from coordinate 12,233,077 downwards.
TATCACCTTGAAATAGAAATAGTAGAATGGAATGCAATAACAGCCAGGGCTGTGCGCAGATTTTTTGTTTTCACGGATGAGGGGGGGGGGGTGCTAGACTCGTAAAAAAGGTTTCGAAGAAACCCGAAAGCTCAGGAGCGAAGCGACCGAGCTGGTCAAGGGGCGCTCTTGTGACGTAATCTAAACTTTGTACTGTACAATCGCAAAATCTAAGCTGAAAAACAATTACACTGAAGCTCGCCAACACAGATAGGCACGTTTGACAGTGTATTCTTATTAGTTAAAAGCTTTAAATAAAACCATGACAACTTGATGACACACAATGCTTATATTGCCGAATACTCAGGAGTTACACGATTTATTCTTGGATTAATACTGTTTATGCGTATTAAATTTGGCTGGTAACCTTATCGATTTCTCTCCGAGCTCATTTTGATATCATCACCACAAATGCCATTTTTCTTTAATAACACTGTTCAAATAAGGTTGGCTGTTGACATTGTTGAACAAAACATATCACTCAACTTGCATCGATGCAGTAAATCACATTGGTGCCCACGTCCGTGTAGCCTCTTCCCAAGAAACCGCGAGGACTGGAATAACCTCAACAGGATTAAACCCATGGACTAACCGGCCCGTGCCCCCCCCACCACATTTTTTGGAGAAGCAAAATAAAAATTTGAAATGTAAAAATGCCGTAGGAACTGAAGTGTGCCCCCTTTTCTTAATTTTTTTTTGCATGTTAAATTTTTGTAGGACGAAATTTCCTTAATTTTGTTGGTTAATAAAATTAAATAAATTTCTATAAAATCTAATTTTTACATTGTAAAAGAGAACTGTTGCTCGGCTAGCGCCATGAGCGTCTACTGACGGTGTGTGCGCTCTACAAATACACACTATTATTATTATTATTAATTAATTTTGTTTGCTTGTCACTTTTTCCTTGAAAAATGTGACCCCCCCCCCCATTTGGAAAATCCTGGATCCGCCACTGATTCAACCTATTACTCTGTTTGGAGGAGCCGTGGTATAGTGGTTCTGGCTTTTACCTCTTGTCTGGCGTCCTTTGGCAAGGCTTTAATTCACACTTTGCTGCTCTCGACCCAGGTGCTAAATGGGTACCCGGTAGGATGTGAGTCATGGTAATGTAGCTTGTCCAATACTTTGTGCGCCTAAACGGCGTATGCATTCTGTGCGAAAATGACCGATTGTATCCGATGACCGGGGTAATAGTATATCTGTAAAGCGCTCAGGCACGTCGTTCCGATGTATTAAGAGCAATATTACGGGCAGAATATTAAGCGGAATATTACTCTCTGTTTATGTTTTCAAGGCCTTCTTGAGTGAGATACTGGAGGGGGGGGGGTGTCAAGAAAATTGTAACACCTGACTAAATTGTCAACACTGGCAGTAACCATGGTAATAGTCAGAGACCATTGCTTCTCAGTCAATCAATGTTGTCGGGGCTGACAAATTAGTCAGTGCTAAAAACTTTCATGAACCACTCTCCAGATGTTAACACCACTGAACAATAATTTACTGACGTACACCTGCACCAACACTACAAGAACAAAACTTTATATGAAATCGCATTAGGTGAAAGTTTCCACACATTGTATACGCTTCCATCTCCAGCATCTAGAAGCCATACTTACAATGGAAAAAGAAGGAGACACAGAAGAAGCGGATAATGATGAAGAATAAGAAGAGAAAGAAGAAGGAAAATAATAATAATAAGAACAAGAACAGGAAGAAGAGAGAGAAGGCGACGGAAAAAAAATTATAGGGCACTATAGGACTAAGCTTACAGTGATCCATTAATTTGTGAATTACCTGGATGTGAGCACCCAGATGGCATGCCCAAAATTTGGTTTTACACCCTCACAAAGAGTTTTTAAAAAATAAATCCATAATAATATCATCTTAATATCCTTAATAACATGTTTCAAGTGTTTGTTGTATTATTGTCATACTGACACTAACACTGCTTTTTCGTATATGTTTCATCTGTAGCAGGCGTGGGATGAAAATATAAATCAACTTTTTTTTCTAGGAATCATATGCAAACAGTTGGTTGATATTTCGAATAGTTTCACGGTATAAATACTTCGCGGAGATTGCATAAAGATATTTGTCATTAAATGTACCACATCTCTTATTACCCCCATTTGTGTTCGTGATTTCATATTCTTTATGTTTTTTTTTCTTTCGCTGTACAGGTAGCATCTTCCGACATGGCGTCATTGCAGAGGGGTTTTATGCTGCTTTGACATTCGCCGTAGAAGCCACCCACATCAAAACGCTTTTGCAAAGGCATGGCTACGACGCAAATAGTTGAGCAAGTCATTTACATAACAATGAATGAAAGTGCCGTTACAGAACTCTTACCACCTCTGGCGAACTTGTCATCGAACACGACTTCTGCAGGGACGACGTACGAGGCAAAACTAGACGTCTGGGTGGTCGTGCTCGAGTTCATCCTCGGCATCATCGGAATCGTAGGAAACTCGCTCGTCTGCATCATCATATGGAGGGCAAAGTTCCTCCACAACTTCACCAACTACCTCATTCTGAGTCTAGCCTTCGCTGATCTCGTCGCTAGCCTGAGTTTAGTGTGTAACGTGTTCGTGCTCGAAGCACAACTAGGCAGGACACCAGCGAACGATATTGCCGCTGAGCTGTACTGCAGACTCTACTCCAGCCGTTTCTTGTTCTGGACCAGCGTCACAGCTTCGGTCTTTAATCTTGTATGCGTGACATATGAACGTTTTCTTGCCATCGTGTACCCGTTACACTACCCATTGTACTTTACTGAGAGAAAAGTTGGCATGCTCATAGCTGGAACGTGGATATTTGCTCTTCTACAAGAAGTATTCGCCTTTTTCGTTAACTATTACGACAGGATCAGCCAAACATGTGGCTACGGCTATCCCACAGAAGCTGGACGTATATTCGTAGGCGTGCTTGTGTTTCTTCTCTCGTATTTCTTACCGCTTGTTGTCATGATATGGGCCTACTACAAGATCATGCACAATTTGAAACGAGGCGCGCAACATTCGTCTGCGGGAGGGGGTATCAATAACCGCGGTGACCCCGCCATCTTGCGCGCGCGTCGCAAAGTAGTTTACGTACTCTTTACTGTAGTCATCGCGTTTGTCGTGTTATGGAGTCCAAATCAGCTTGTATATCTCTTTGAAAACTTTGGTGTGATAATCGTCTCAACAGACCATACCCTTTACAAAGTATTTCGTCTCATGGCGTTCTCAAACTCTGTCATCAATCCCATCATCTATGCGTTTAAATACAAGCAATTTCGGAAGGGGTTTCGAGTGGCGATTATGTGTCTGTGCACGTCGAACCACATCCATGACGGGCAAGCTGCCACCACGGAACTGTCCAATTCATGACGTTTACAGACATTGAAGTTTAGGATAAAGAAATGAGCTGCTAAGTACAAGAAGATGGACAATTCTATCGGAGAATGAAGGAAATTCATGGGAATTTATTACATTTATATTTTTATTGAAAGGTTATTGTAGTTATAGACAGCTGGGGTCGTTTCATCAACATTTCTGTCTGACAGGTTGTCAGATCTGAATGGTTGCCTTGAATTTGATTGGTCGAGAACCACTGTTACTATGGTAACTGTCGGATAAAACAGGACTTGTCGGATAAAACATCCGACAAATCCTTCATGAAAAGCTCTCCAGATCGTCATAATCGTGAATTTAAATTTAGTGAATGTCTAGGCTTAATTCTGAAATAGGCCTACCTGTAAACTATAAAAATAATCCACATAGACACGCACGATTTCATTCTTCTATATTTTTCACTACACGATTTTTATTCTATTTATACAATCTAGATTTCAGAAGTCACGCGTAGAGCACGATTTTCTTGATTATACGAAATGGAAAACAATGCACTTTATAAAAAAATCCAGTAACCCGATGCATCATTGCTCATACCATGGTTACTAAATTGATTTATTTAAGGAAAATTGGAATCGTCCATCTTCTTTGACGTGTAGATCAGTTTTATTTATTGAAGTATATATTTATTTGAATTAATTTCGTATTTGAATCTCAACATGTTTTCTTAACTTGAACATTAATGGAATTTCATGGATGTGTATTAACATGATTAATGAATTTTGAAATGTAAAGCATGAAGAGCCCCGTGTACACCAAAACTCACTGGCAGATCCAAGGGGGGGGGGGGGCAAAGCCAATCCGTGCCCCCCTTGTCAAATTTTTCCTCGGGAAAATGTGCCCCCCCCCCCTTTTTTTGAAATATCCTGGATCTGCCCCTCATAACACTGCCTATTTGTGATCAAGTTTTAGAAAATAATGTAATAACATTTATCACATTTTTGTTATGCAAAATCCAACCTGTTTCATTTTAACTTTCTAGATAGCGGAGAGTGGTATCAATATCTACATCGAAACTTGGGTATATTGCGAGCCTTCCTATTGGAATAAAAACAAATTCAATTAAGAATCGCAGTGACGTCGTAGCAATCTTTCCGTCGGTTGCAAGGGGGTCGTGTGGTCCAGTAGTTAGAGCATTGGACTCATAATCGCAAGGTTGTGAGTTCGAATCCCAACTCTGCCATTGTCTCCACTTTGATAAAAAGGCCCAAGAGTGATATATGTCGTCTATTACGTCAGCCACTATGACTGATTAACCTAGACGTAAAATGTTTCCAAGGTAATTGGTTATATACCAGCTTGGCGTTTACCAGCAAAAAATGCTGTCCTGCCGAGTTCCTACGGGAGTTACCACAAACAGAAACACGGAAATCGAAACCGACTTTGACTTTACTCAAACCACGGGACAAGCAATATACCATCGTTTCGAATATGGTATTACACCATCAAGTAAAAAAATCTCACTTTTTATAGTCATGCAAAATGCGATATAGAAAAATATAGGTTGCAGTCAGATCGTATAGTGTATTGCGGGGGCCGAAAGGATTTTTATTCACGACAGCAGAAATCACAGTCAGATTACGCGATAGGCCTATAAATGTCAGTGGTATTATGGCTCATATCATTTAGATTTTAAAAAAAGATGCAATTTATGGTGATCCGTAAAAAGTATCCTCTTTAAATAATAGTTACAGATTGATGTAAAAGTTTTATATAAAACTTTGTTAAGTCTTTGACCCACTGACGTTCGGGTTTTCCCCATTCGTGTTGCCAAATGTTTTCAAATTCTTATTGGCTGAAAAGCCGAACTGTATGTGATTGTGTCCGAGCTTAGATCGGTTGTGTTCAAACTCAGCTGGATGTATATTATCTGTATCTAAAAAAAATTACTTTGAATATCAAGCAGTGTTTTTTATCCTCTCGTGCCATAGGGTGTATTTTGTTTTGAAACATAGTCCTTCATGATTTCTAATAAAGTTTCTTGCGATGTTCAAATCCATGGCATTAGTGGGAACCGCTGCGGAAAAGCTGCCTCGAAATTCAGAGAAAAAAATCATTCGCAAATTTAAAATGTGCGCATTCCATTGGTTAAAATCGATCGAATGATGCGATTGATTTTTTAAGTTTCGTTTAATTACATCTCTTTTCTTCAATCGACGCTGATTAGATTACATAAATTTTCGAATGATTGCCCTTGCAGTCAAGGTGATGGCAATAAAACTAAATAAGGCGATATGTCGATGACTGTTGCACTTAAGCGATGTTTATAGCAACGTTTATTATCGTATAAAGTAAGGGACTATAGCATTATGTATTCTACAGATGATTAGAATGTTAGGTATGAATTATTCATGTTCAAATCATATTATTTCCATAATGGAGCAAATACACTTCATATTTGTCCGAGTTTATCAAAACCAACCAGGAAAATGTCGCACCCAACAATTGAGTACCGAAGCGATGACGTCAGTTGTCATGGTGTCATGGCGGCCTGGTTCAGAACAAATGAACCCGCCGAATGAAAGCGTGTGTTTCCCAATAGGAGAAAATGACTGCTATCGGAATTCGATCGCTTGCAATCTATCTTTCAGACGAGCCAAAGTCACACAAATGTGTACATACGATAAGTCGGCTGCGACTCTGTTTAGAACCAGCCCGCCATGACACCATGGCAACTGACGTCACACTTGGCTATTCTATAGGAAGAACCAATCGGACAATATTTATTGCTTTCCACCTTATTTTTGGTATAAGCCCACGCGTAAAATTTACAGGTCTGTTAAATATAGTTTTTGCACCGAGTCGGAGAACGAATTTAGGAACACAGTAGGTGTATTGTAAATGCTCATCTAACGACAGTGAAAAACTGGGAGGTCTTTGTCGAAAACTTGTCAACCGGAACAGCAGTCTCGTAGTAAATTTCGGAGCTGAGACAGTCCAGGATGGAACTGATAATTTGATTCACCAATTTTCGACAAACCCCTCTTGGTTGTCCTTTGTCTTGTAAAGCGTTTGACAATGCATTTTTTTATGTTTTTGAAAGTGTTCTGCATCACGATGCTAAAACTCTCTAATGATAACGAAACCGATTCCAGTCCGATGGAAACCATTACACATTTCCAATAATAGCCTTATAACATCAGCGGGCTTGCAGTCGGTTTCGCTTAAGTCAAGTCCGGTTAAACCGACTCGAGACCGATCAAAATGCCAACGCTATTTTCAATGACGTACCATCGGTCGGTTTGGAGTCGGTTATGTTGCTGCGAACTGCACCGCAGCGCTAAAGTCTAACCAACAAAACCGACTCGGGAACGATCAAACTCATTACCTTATTACCAATGACATACCATCGTTCGGGTTGGATTCGGTTTCCCTGGTGTTACTGTGATACAAGGCTTTGAAAATGGCATTGCCAGAGTTGGAAAAAAAGAGGATGGTAGTCATAATGTGCTAAGTCACTGTATATTTTTGTTTCAATGGGTATATGACTTGATGTGATACTATTTGTGTTTGTTTGTTTTGATAGAAGCCATTTTGTACATAATTTTCAAATCTGTTAAGATTTCAAATTATCCCGAAGACGAGGGATTAATGAATATGTAAGCGACTTGAGCTGTTTCACTGAAATTGCAAACAATAAATCGTGTTGAAAAAAAAGGAATAAAAAAAATCGATGCACATAATTAAGTTTCGATTCGAGTTTAATTTTTGTGTTCAGTATATTTTTCTTTTCCCAATAATACGGCTTTTAAAATTATTTGAAACCCTGCGAGTAGATATCCAAACGGGGGGGGGGGGGTATATGTATTGGCTTTGAAATTGGATTTTATGCAGAAAGGAAGTAAAATGGATTGGATCACATAAATGTAATCATTCTCTGAAAAAGCTAACCTGGGGAATGCTTACCGGGGATTGCTCTAAGCCAATCGGATGCGAAGATTTCGGTAGCTTATAACTATAGTCAATGAATCATGAAATGCTCCCCGATAAAGACGCTGGGTTTAGTTGGGCTATTAGAAGGATCGTGTCAATGTCTTGGTTTGAAGAAAAAAATCAGATGATATGCAAATTGTACACTGTAAAAATGATGTGCTAATGAAGCACTTACAGTGCTTGTATAGTGACTGCACTACGAGTGCTGATTTTCTAGTTCAAATTTAATGCTAGAAAATTAGCACTCGTAGTGCAGTCACTATACAAGCACTGTAAGTGCTAAATTAGCACATCATTTTTTAAAGTGTACACGATGTTTTATATCATAAATCAAACTCTACACATACACTGCCAAATGCCGGTGTTAATTTAACACCAGCCTGGGATCTATATCGGTCCACACGAGAGAAGTGTTGAAACAACACCGGTTTGGCGTTAGGCTATACGAATTAGGCGTTTAAGCACCAATTAGTGTTAAAACCAATATCGGTTTGATTCTTACCGGTGTTGTTTTAACACCTCTCTGGTTTGGAGCGATATAGATACCAGGCTGGTGTTAAATTAACACCGGCGTTTTTGCAGTGTGCTTGAAACATGTTGTTAGTCTAACACTCTACTGTAAACTGACCCCAAAAAAGCTTTTTTTTTGGTAGATATATATATTTTTTTATACAGTATATATTCATGAACAATTTAATAAAGTTAACTCTTTGCACGCTGAATTGATTTTTTGGTGAAATTAATGACTATTGTTTCCATGTTATTTTCTTTGAATCAAGATTTCTATTTTGAACCATTGATACTGATGATTATTACATAGATGTTGTCCAAGAACCTTTGCCATTTATAAGCTTCTGATATAAAGTTGGGGAGAAAACTAATTTTTAAGACTGATGATTTTAATTGTACGAATGTTCAAAATTGCAAAATCAACATGCAAAGGGCAGACAACAAAAGGAGAACAAAAATAAATGTAGAACAAATAGTAAATACACATTCTACAGTTGCTCCATGACCTTTATAGCTTTTGCACACTTTGATAAATAGACCAAATCGCTTTCAGATTGATTTTATAATTTATAAAATCAATCTGAAAGCGATTTGGTCTATTTATCAAAGTGTGCAAAAGCTATAAAGGTCATGGAGCAACTGTAGAATGTGTATTTACTATTTGTTCTACATTTATTTTTGTTCTCCTTTTGTTGTCTGCCCTTTGCATGTTGATTTTGCAATTTTGAACATTCGTACAAATTGGGTTAGGAATTTCAAAAAGTTACGCTGCAAAATCTCCAGTGTTGATTAACCACCAGCTCGAAATTTATATAATGTCCACACCAGAGAAGTATCGAAACTACACCAGTTTGGAATCAAACCGATGCTTTTTTTTTAACTAAATGGTGTATAAACACCTATCTGGAGTTATATCAATACTAAACTGGTATTGTTTAACACTTGTCGGGCAGATGTAAAATGAGCACCGATGTTTTTGCAGTGTATATGACTACTTGTCTACAGGTGTCACACCGTTAATTATCCCCATTATTATTCCCCATTGTGTCTACATGGTCTCTGCAAGATTAATGAATACATTTCATGTCCTACCACCAAAGGTTACTTTGACCTCTATACATTTAGAAAAACATCATCATGTGTCATGTGTATGAAAACACCTCGTGATGAGCCGTGGCGTACCTAGGATTTTCCACGGGGGGGGGTGGCAAAACCGTCCGCCCCAAAAATTGACAAGCAAAAAAAGGGTCTTCAAGCTCGTCAGGGGGGGGGGGCAATAAAGGTACGTTATGGGGGGCAAAAAAGTCTTTTAAGCTCGTCAGGGGGGGGGTAGCCCCCACAGCTGCGCTAGTGGTGATGAGGTCTCATCTAGAACCTGTAACAGTACAATAGCCCAAGAACTTCCACCAATCAAATAGTTCCAAAGGTTAATTGATATTTCCCACATGCACTAGGGCGAATGAAGTTCAGTGATTGCCCTTTCAAGAATCAGGGTTAGTGGGCAAATCATATGTAGTGGAAGGCGGGTTAAGTTGAGCCACCACCCCCGGGCCAATAATGAATGAGTCAGACATCGTGGCGGTGTCATGTATTGATGACCCATTACATAACCCTTAACCCCACCACATTGTTTTGAACTTTGAAACAAACAGTAATTTTTTAGAGGGAAAAATACAAATTTCAAAGAAAAAAAAAGAAAGTGTGAAATAGATAGTGCTTTTTACCCGCACACGTCTTTGAATGTAATAAAGAAATTAGAACAAAAAATATTGTTAGTCCAGGTATGGATTCTCATTCTTGTCATAGTCTATTTGATGATGGATGCATACGAAATGTGTGGATGTGAAAATATCGCATTAAGTTCGGAGTGGGGTAATTTGAGCCAGCCAACATGGGGCAAGTTGAGCCATAGTAATTCTTATGGTAATGTATAATAATAATAATAAAAAAAAATAAAAAGCCATTGATATGCAGGCAGAAAGGAGCAAATTCACATGACAGTTGGTTTACTTTTAGAGGATGTTAGTATTTATAGATAATTAGCAAGTGAAAAGACTTAAAATAAAAAATGACATGATAGCTCTTCCCGTATAGATTTTGTACATAGTTTTTGTGGCTCAACTTACCCCAGAAGGTGGCAGAATTTACCCCGATAGTTTGGGCAAGTTGAGCCACTTGACATGGTTTTTTTTCAAAGGTCACAACGACTTAAAGCGTGGGGGTAGAAATTTATACAGTGCGTATCAAAAAAAGTTTACACTTAGAAAAAATCATGTAAAATCATATATTTGTAATATCCTGAAGATTTTTCCACATTTTAACATTGGTACAGATTCATTTAAGCAATGACGATATAACTGTCAAAAAATATTTCCGCTTGAGTGAGCACCACTTACTTTAGAAAAGTTAGTGAAAATGATTTGCGCAGAATTTTGAAATAGTTTTGCGAATCAAAGTAGACCTTAATCATGAAGAACACGTGGGATTTAGATATTAAAATTGATTGATTTGAAGATATACTTTACCTTTATTAACTTGTTTCCTTGCCCAAAACACTTCGAAGAGGGCATTGCGCCCACCACACTCCCCCACACACCAAGGCCATCGTGACGATATTTGCTTTTCACTGAGCTCCGATTTACATGAAATGGCTTAGGCTTGATTTTCATTTTATTAATCACATGTCATGTTTGAAAAAAGTGTGGAGAAACAAGTATTAAATGTAAAATGGAATGTAAACCCACTTTAAATGATAAAAACTTTGTGAAAAATGCTGGAGATGTCCGATATAAACTTTGGTTCAGAGTTATTTATGTCATCAGAACCAGCTGGCACAAAAAGGGTAAGGGTTGTTCTTACTAAGCGTTGAAATTTCATTTTGGGTAGCAAAATTGTTACAAATGCTTGAATGTATCCGTTTTATTTCAATTGACTAAAAGTGCAAAGGAATGTATGAGAAATGTTTCGTAGGGTAAGTTTGATTTCGCCCTTTCCCCTTGACACAGCGAGAAAATGAGTATTTCTGCGCAAACAGATTTCTGCGAGATTTACAAAAAGGGACAGTGCTCACTCAAGTTTAACATTCTATCAAAAGTTTTACTTTCATTGGAAAGATGAGACCCAAACCCAATATTATCTGTGAAATAAATACCCACAAGTTGTATATCTTTTAATTCCCAGGGCTCTTTCAAAGGTTAAACTTTTGTTTTGATACGCACTGTATATATATATATACATATATACATGTATATATATATATATATATATAAATATATATATATATATATATATATATATATATATATATATATATATATATATATATATATATATATAGGTGAAAAATATTTCCCAAGAATCAAATCTAAAGGCTTGGTACTTATTTCTACAATATCATTAGTCACGACTTACCCCGCCTTCCCCTACACATTTGTCTGGTGAATCAGCTTACATTATACAGTATTACACGTATATTGAGAGCCTATTAAATGTTTGGTGGTTTTTTTTTTGCCTTCTTATTGCAAATAGGCATGCGGTACCTATAAACTCTCCTCGTATAATCAATAAGATGGTAACCCTTGGTAGAAAAGAGTCTACATTTTGTTCTACATGGGCGATAAGGTACATTATGATAAACGTGACCAACTTCTTTGAAAATGTAAAGACTGAAAAATAACGTCAATACTATGCGTGTAACGAAGTTTGGGGATGTTGAAACGAGTTCTATACGAAGACAAAATTAATCATATTGACATCCAGTGGCGTAACTACGGGGGGGCATGGGGGGGCACGTGCCCCCCCAATCGGCTGGCCAAAAAAAAAAAAAAAAAAAAAACGGGGAAAAGGAGAAAAAGAGGGAAAAAGGGGGAAAAGAAGAAATTGTTGTTTATCATAGTGTTATATTATATTATGTTATATAACATAAGAAGCATTTTTTCACAACTTTATGAAACATTATTTGCTTAATTGTGTCTTCATTGTTCCTGGTGCTCGCATAGATTTTTTAACGAGATATATAGACCTGCTGTACTAAAGCCTCCCGTTTTCAAATCAATATACAAAAAAAATAATATATTTCCTCGCAATTAGAGTTATTATTGTTTAAAGTAGTGATATATTCTTCTTTTTCATGACTACTGAAAGTTATTGCCCTATTTTAAGGTCCTAATATAAAACATTTCCTGTCCGTGCTAACGTTCGCATTTGGTGAGATTTCTGCTCTTCATGAACTCCTAAAATCTTAAAATGTCAATTTTTCTGATCTGAATATCAAAAAATTTTAGCTCGCGCTTCGCGCTCGCATCATTTGGTTAGTGAAATACGTGGGGTCTTAGTGAATTCCTACAAACAAGCCTTGGAATGCCCCTCTTCATGTCTGAATTTCCTAGATTTTCAGCTCGCGCTTCGCGCTTGCAGTATTTCATTAGTGAGATGCGTATAATAATCATGATTACAATGAGTTCAAAAAGTGCTCCATGTGTTTAGAAGTAATTCTAACAAAATCAGCAAGCGCTTGGCACTCGCATTAGATGACTATGGTGAGACATGTATACTCTGACTTAATGGATTCGTAACTATATTCCTTAAAATATCCATGTTTGTGGTCAATATATACAAAAATTTCAGCTCGCGCTTCGCGCTCGCATCATTTGGTTAGTCAAATACGTAGGGTCTTAGAGAATTCCTACAAACAACCCTTAGAATGCCCCTCTTCAGGTCTATATTTCCTAAATTTTCAGCTCGCGCTTTTGCGCTTGCAGTATTTGATTAGTAAGATGCGTATGATAATCATGATTACATGAATACAAAAGGTGCTTCATGACTGTGTTTAGATGTAATCCAAACAAAATCAGCAAAGGATGGCAATAGCATTAGATGACTATGGTGAGATATTTATACTCTTAATGGATTCTAAAATATAATCCTTAAAATTTCCTTGTTTAGGGTCAGTATATACAAAAAATTTTGCTCGCGCTTCGCGCTCGCATTGTTTGTTTAGCGAGACAGTTAAGTATCATGATTACAAAAAAATTCGCTTATAATGTCAATTTTTAGCCCTCAATATCAAAATTTTTCAGCTCGCGCTTCGCTCTCGCATTATTTAATCAGTGAGATACATATCCGTTTGATATGGCACTGCATGTCCTTAAAATATCTCTATTAGGTAAGTACACCTGACAACTGAGCGCGCTTCGCGCGCTCCCTAAGTGACCCGAAATTTTTGCTGGTGCCCCCCCAATGCCGTGACCCACGGTACGCCACTGTTGACATCTGAATGTAGAACGATTGAAGAGTCATTGAGTGTTTCCCGAATATATATACGATTCTCACTCTTGCAATGTATTGCATGATGAAATTGATAAACCATACCCTTAAGAACCGAAGTTACTTGAGGGTCTCCGAGAAGTGACGCCTGAAATGAGGGGCTTAGGAAAGGAGAGAACGGGTTGATCGATGCAAAATAATGAAATCGGTAGGCTTCAGAATTGCTCGCAAGGCATGCAAAGTTGGTCTTAAATGCCTCACGTAGCAATCCTGCCATTATACGTGAGTGTCCCCCCGGGGGCGTTTAGTATGCTCGAGTTTTTACATGTTTGAGATAAACCGTCCCCCTATCCCCCCATCCCTCAAGAGAGGGATCTTGTGAAGACTCACCATCGAATTCGATTCCACACAAGCCGATGATATGCCACATGAAGTAACGTTAACGTGGTGATCGGACTGGAATAGGTTTCGTTGTTGTGACAGAGGCACCACATACGTGACGATGACGATGTTCGATGTGGTGTGTGATACCACTCTTAACCCATCTCACCACATATCAACAACAGAAGCCTGCATTCCTTACCAGCCATCTCCCCTCGAGAGATATGGCGCCAGTCTCGGAGAGGTGATAGCCTTGAGGTTGGCTGATTATCCTGGAATGTGGAATGATATTTACTATCGAATTCATTTCAAGCACACACTAAAACGTGGAATCAACGGTGTACACACTTGAGGTAGGACGTAGTCAAGATCGTGCCACAAAGATTGAGTTACACTCTTCGAGGATTCGCCTGATAAAAGATGGCCTGTACATTTCTGAGTCTTAAGGGCAAATGGCTCAAATGATGTGTAAAACATGTTAAGGAACTTTAACATTACCAAAAGTGGTTTCTTCAAAGAGGCAGATCATTACAGAATTTAGTGGACGTCATGAGATTCGCAGACAAATGTATACAGGATATCTTAAGAGCTCTTAGAATGCCGTTGGATAATGCACCACTTCGAATGTGCCCCGAAACCTAAGATCATGAACAGTAATATTCAACAATGTTCAAGTGTGGCTCGTATGGGGACCTAGACATGTCGAAGGCTCTTAAAGTTCATGAGAAGCATTTTGAAAGCCCTTCGAATGTACACGAATACGTAAAGGATATTTAAATTCCGATCACATTCGGCTCATACTTGCTCTGTATAGGCGTGATTGAGGAGATGTAACCGGCAATTCAATGAATTAATAAATAATAATATTAACAGCTGGATTCATAAAGCGTTTTTGCGAAGGATACAAAGCGCTGCTATTATTACCTCGGCTTTAGCTCGAGCTCGAGCTACCATCACCAGCGCTCAGTGCATTCAAGGAAATAATCCTGCCGGGTACCCATTAACCTCTACTGGGTCGAGTGCAGCACATTGTGGATAAATTTCTTGCTGAAGGAAAACACGCCATGGCCAGGATTCGAACCCGCGACCCTCTGTTTGAAAGGCGAGAGTCAGAACCACTAAACCACAGCGCGCCCACTAATGAACCCATAAATGAATAATATTGCTATACAGGAAAATAAATAATGAAAGTGATTGACACTGGTTTTCAAAACATATCAAATTAAATACAAGTGTGTCCATTCCACAAAACAAATAGTGTGTCCAATCTGCGTAATGTAGCAAATGAAATAGGAAATAGAGATAGATGTACTTTATCTTCTTTCCAAGTTTAGAATTTTATCATATTTCATGAACGCATGTTACTAAATGACAGTTTTATTTCTAGTATTTTTACCTACGAACTGGACCTACAGTATGCAAAAATTGAAAATGTAATCGCTTGATTTCCGCAAAACTCTTTTTTATTCTTTCTGACTTGACCTTTCCTCAAATACTTTTCTTTCATATGACTAAACTATGAACAGATAACATAGAAACATATTTGATTTCTGGGAAGCGTTTCATGAAAGGACTTGTCGGACAAAACGTCTGACAAGTCCAGTTTTATCAGACCGTTACCATAATAATGTTGGTTCATAGCCAATTAATATCGAGAAAAGATGTCAGATCTGACAAGTTGTCGGACAAATATGTTGATGAAACACTCCCCTGATTTTTACTTTTTATCTTGATACAATGGGCTGCAAGTGCTGAATCGAAAGTTGTCAGACTTATTGAATCTTGAAAATCAATAGCATGTGTCTTTTGTAGTATAAAGAAACATTTATATCATGTTCACAAACATTCCCCTCTCAAACTTTGAAACCTTTATCAAAAACAACTTTCTTTTCAAACAACATTTATAGGTCGGTTCGTGCGTTTACTTACATGCAGTTCTTGCAAAGGGCTTGCAATACTTTTATGTTTGCTTCATCGCTTGATGTTTAAGATGGAACTTGATCAAACTACTGTACTTAAATATATTTCGTTATAACCACAGGCCTAGAGACAGAGAGCATCAAAAGGAAAACAAAAGGGAACTTCTTAGAAACAGTTCTTGATTTGATTTCACGGCACGGAATTACACAGTTTGGTAATCAATGCTATTCAAAAGAGGACTCAGCGCAAAAGATAACAAAGCGTTGCTAATTTAATCTTGTCTCTCATGTTACGTGGTAATCACTTCAAATGTAATCGAAATATTCAATTTATTGATCGCCCATATTCAAGAGCGATTTCACTATAGCACTCAACTGTGCTTCATTTATCATGCCAAACCGTGCATGGCAGGTTAGGAGAAATAACGCGTAATTGCTTCCACCAATCCCAATTCTAATGCCGCGGTCTCACTGGCGAGAACGATTCCAGACTGATCAAACTTCTGACGTTATTACCAATGATAGACTATCTGTCGGTTTGGAGTCGGTTATGTTGGTGTGACCGAGCATTGTGCTGCAGTCACACTACAGAAACCGACTCCAGGGCTCCGTAACACAAAGATTAGCGATCAATCACAGCAAAAACTGTGGTGGTAACCGGTGTACATAGAGGACCACACCAGTTATTTTACACCGGTGTTAAATTGGTGGTGTTAGTTTTACACCTATAGGTGTTATTACAGCACCTTTTGTTGTTACATTTACACTCTTTGGTGATATGTTTAATCTCTAAGGTGTAATTTTAACACCTCAGGGTGTGGGCTCTATCAACACCAATCGGTGTCAGTTTTAACACCGCAGTTTTTACAGTGATCGCTATAGTGAACTGACCAATCAATATCAACGTTACACGTGCATTTGTTTTAAAATGCTGACCAGGGACCAATCAGTGCGCTTCTTTCATAATTGCAATTCATCGCAAACCTTTGTGTTACGGAGCCCAGATCGATCAAAGCTATTGCGTTATTAGTGATAATACCAATGACATACCATCGGTCGATTTGGAGTCGGTTTCGTTGGTATGACTGCATGTCGCGGGAAAGTATCAAAGTGAGCAAATGTTATCTTTAAAAGCGAGGGCCGAGGGTGTGCGTGCGTAATATGATAATACAAGTTTAGCCGCAAATGAGCACTAAAATTGAAGTTATTCGGCCAGGGGCCCGTTGCAGAAAGAGTTGCAAATCAATCGCAACTCTAAAAAATCATGCGCAAGTCCCGAATGCGCGTTGTTGATTGCTCGAAAATCAAATTGCGCATGACTTTTAGAGTTGCGATTGATTGCAACTCTTTCTGCAACGGGCCCCCCTGAATAGTGAAACTTTGGTAATATGCTTGCATTTCATACGCCTAAATGCTACTTTTTATGAAGTCACTTCCAATCGAGAAAAAATGTTCTTGCAGCATAAAAGTGTTGAAGGAAATGCGACAGCAATTGCAATGAATCCGTTTCTTTCCATGAAATAACAAACACGCAAGTGAGGCAACTAATAATAAAATTATTGAAACTTGAAAGTGGTTAGAGGCGTCACAAATACACTACAATAATCGAGTGGTTTTATCTGCGATATTTCCCGCACTGAAATAGTTGAAAAGAAACTGGAGAACTTTTATAGGTTTGGTTCGCGTAGTAACTTTGTTAAAATGTCGAAATTTTTCATTTACTGTTACCTGTACAATAAAAACATGGAACATAAAACTTATACTTTCCTAAATGCTGTTTACCTCAATAGAATTGGTTGACGTTCCAGGAGCCGATCAGGATCGTATCATTCGATACAGTACTTTCGCATCATAGAGCTGGGTAATAGAACCCCTTTATTTCGCACGATTTGGTGTGCGTCACATCGAATAGTTGAATATTACAAGTTTGTTATCAATAACTTCAATGAAGAGTTTTACCAAACTGTGGTTTAATGCAATATAACATTAAAACAGTGCACGTCCCCTCTTTGGCAGTGAAAGATGATTTTTGACACCTTACAACACGATGTGCGACTACATGGGTGAATGATTGAGGGTTTGCGTCATTAAGTATGTGAAATGTAAGATGAATAGTCACAGAGGAGGGAAAGAAAGATAGGTGAAGGTCGAAGATACCATCTTCAATAATTGATAAGTACTCGTTTCCAAAACATATTGCATTGGGTACAATGGTATCCAGTTCGCGTAATATAGTCAAGACAGAAAGCCAATTTCCGTAATGATACTATATAAGACGAATGCAGTTTTCGAATGCAGATGATTCTAATTATTTTGTAATGACAAAAATCCACCCTAGATTTACATGTAAGTTAGTTGAAATCACCGAGTAAAATGAAATGAATAGCGATATATAGTGAAT
Organism: Lytechinus variegatus; assembly: GCF_018143015.1. NCBI lineage: Eukaryota > Metazoa > Echinodermata > Echinoidea > Temnopleuroida > Toxopneustidae > Lytechinus > Lytechinus variegatus. The sequence goes on along the minus strand of NC_054758.1, from coordinate 12,215,237 downwards.
ATTTTCTTCTCCTTCTTCTTGTTCTTCTTCATCATCAGCAGCAGCATAATCACCACCATTGTCATCCCCCTTTTCAAAGTCTCCTTCTCATTCATCTTCTACAAGACCTACTCCTTCTTCTTTGTTTGTACGTTTCTTTCTTTCTTTTTTCCTCTTCTTCATCATCAACTACATCACCATCATTATGAAATATAATATAATTGCCATCATCATGATCAACGTCACAATCATCTTTATCTTTGAATTATCATCGTCGTCGTCATCTTCTTCGTCATCATCTTCAGTGACACTAAAACATTCTGATGGGACAATGCTGCTGTGGGACAAACCGCCAAACTGGAAAGAATACAACATTCCACAGTGTGTTAACGATAGTGTGTATGTCATTTTCACACGTGGTCACATAGTCCACTATGTGATTATACTGTGAACATCAACACTGTAGGTGTTTCCACAGTATGACATTAGCTTTAATTCAATTCAATTAAATTCAAATAAACATTAATTTCTTCCATTTTTCAGAAAATATATATCTTTTTAAATATGAATTGTACAAAATCATTTGTCATAAAAATATAAACATATATCATATTTGTCAACAGAAGGAGGCGTATTTCCCTGAAAGCAAAAACCTGTGACGGGACACGCCTATAACACAAATACAATATAAATACTTAATACACTGTTAGAATATTTACTTTTAAAATAAAAGAAGTTTCCTGCAGCAGAGCCTCGAGAACACCTGTAATCTTACCAGACTGCGTAATCTTACAGTATATCATGTAAAATTACAGGAAATTGGTATTTGGTGTATGGAACCTTACAAATGTCCCTTAATAAGACACCATTTTCCCCTTTTAAACAGACCTGTTCAGTTGAATTGTACAAAAAATTCTGTTTAATTAATGAATTACAGAATGATTCTGTTATTGCTTTCTGCAAAATATTGTTCTTTCTGTAAAATCAGTTTTTTTTAACAGTGTACGAACATAAAGGAAGAACGGCGACATAAAGGCTAAGAAAAGAAAGAGAAGGGAAGGGGTCGATATAGGAAGAAATGAGCTGGAAAGCGGGCATGAATTATACCATGGACCTATTACGAATGGATGCTCATCGTATAGTAAATGAGTTCATGTTACCGTCATTGTGATCTGAATAACATTTTCTTCATATTTTTCTACTTTCATCCTACCGCGTTCCGCTGTCAATAGCCACCTTTCGCAAACCTCTATAACGCGACATTAGAGTCCGGTAACACGAAAGTTAATGATTAATCATAGACTCGATTTTCTAGATTGATTGTACATTATATTCAATACAATCGAACGTAGAAAACTGTTCTACAATCATTGCTAAGCTTTGTATTACAAGCCCTATAGATCTGCTTTTCGTGTGCAAAATTCTTTCACGCGACACCCGCACCACACATGCATGTTCATTACGACTGATGGTTATCATCGCATATGTCCCCTGAGCCGGCGGCGAGCCTCTTATATGACAGCTGGCTGGAGAAATTCGAAATGCAGGTCCTACAATAGATTATGACATGGATAAGAAAGTGTTTTTTCAAACAAATCGAGTACATATTGCGTGAGGAAAAACTTGCTGAATTAAGGCTTAGACATAGACCATTACAGTCCATCGAATCGAAATTGCACTTAATGTGGGCTTTGGTGGATCACTGGCAATTGATTTCATGGATCAGATCACCTCTCCAGCCGAAACCATTTCGCATGCGTTGATATGTACACTGCATGTGCAATAGGCCAGGTCAATACCATGAATACGTCTGAAATGCAGCCGAAATTGGGGTTTTTCTTTTGTTTACTCCTTCTTCACAAACAATATGCCTCTAGCACACAATTTAATGGGCATTATGTTTTACTTTCCCCCAGAAATGGGGGATTAGATTCAAATTCCTGGGGGACTACTTCCATTGATGAGTGGATACCAGGCATGACCATGGGGTTTCGAAAAGCACCCTAAAGAAGGGAAGCAAGTCTTTTCCAGGTAATGAAAATTCATAAGTATTTAGCTTGTGAAACCCTACAAGTATTGGAAACATATCCTTTTTTTTCAGCATTTTAAACATCGTTTTTGACATCCTTATAACGTTACATATGCCTAAACTTAACATACTTGCCCACTCTGTCCCCTTTTACTCATCAATGAAAGTCCCCCCCCCCCGGGCGTCCTCTCGAGCTCTGGGGGGAACCAAATGTGGCTCTGAAAAGTCGTCCTAAATCGCATATATCGCTGTTACCATAGTAGCAACCAGAATTTTGCACACGAAACGCATATTGAATGTTTTCGTTGCGGATGCTAAACGAAAAAAAAATCTCATGTCACACAATTTGCATTGCAGGGCAGAATTTTACGACCATGACGACGGGCCCAAAAGTCGCTTCCAAAATCAACTACCGTCGTAATTAAGCGTTCGCGTTCTCCAACGAAAGGTCGGGAATTAGGCCATTAGTTGAAAGACGCAGTTCGTGATTAGACATTGATATTGCACAAACTGTATGCGCAGAAGATAATAAATCCTTTAAATCCCGGAAAACTGGTGTGCAGTTCTGGTTTTCCTTTGGCAATCTTAGTCCCATGTATTTAATTTGGGAAAATGTATGTATATTTTAAGATAGAGGCAATATTGGGATTGATTGCCTACTATTTATAATCCTATGTTTCCATTTCCAATTTTCCTCCTAATATTCCGGAGATACATGGCTCACATCGTGTACAGAGCCTTTATCTCTGAATTTTATTGAGGACATTATGTGCGTGCGGAAAAATGCGGATCAAATAATAACATATTTGATGTCACAAACTCGTCTGCTTCTTAATTTAGCTGTTTTAAATCTAAAGCATGTTGATTGAGAAGCATTTTTCTAACAAAACCAAAAACCAGGAAAGTCGTGCCTTTGTCAATAATCAGATACGCCTTGGTAGTCGCCATTGTATGTCGCCAAATGTATGTTATCATTGTATGTCGCCAAATGTATGTTATCATTGAGATGCACATAATCACCAGGCGGCGGATCTCGTTCGATCAAAGAAATGATCGCGTTGAAGGTCCATCTCTAATAGGTCCATGGTACCACAAAAGTTTGTGTGGAAAGGGCAACATTTTGATGAAATTTTCAGCGTCATACTTGTCTGATTTTTCTGAGGTGGACTTGACCTTTATTTTTGTTTCTGTTTTAAGTCTAAAGCATGTTGATTGAGAAGCATTTTTCTAACAAAACCAAAACCAGGAAAGTCGTGCCTTTGTCAATAATCAGATACGCCTTGGTAGTCGCCATTGTATGTCGCCACATGTATGTTATCATTGAGATGCACATAATCACCAAGCGGCGGATCTCGTTCGATCAAAGAAATGATCGCGTTGAATGTCCATCTCTAATAGGTCCATGGTACCACTAAAGTTGGCGTGGAAAGGGCAACAATATAGATTGCACAAAGTCAATATAAACAAAAATGAAACATAAATTGATAAATAACATGAATTTGCAGAAAAAAGGTCAATATTCATATATACGACGGCATAATCATTTTCTTAACCTTATATATATTTTAAGTTAGTCAGTGACAAATATATTTCTTTTTTACACAATCAGGAAGATCATTCCATATAATAGGACCTGTAGATCTTTATTGGATATTCTATTGAAAAATCATTTTTCTGTGTTTAGGAATATGCATTTTATTAGAGGATCTGTTTATCTGAGCTTTCTTTTAATTGTCCAATGTGTGGATACGCTGTGAACACACTTTGAATAAACTGTGAACTCACTGTAAATACACTTTGAACGCAGTGTGAACACACTGAGGACTCATTAAACACACTGTGAACACGCTGTGATGCCTGTGAAAACACTATGGCACTTCGTTTCAGGGCGCGAACTCCTTGTCTGATAAGAAAGTTCCGGCACCTCTCGTTATCATCGATCGTCATCAGCATCATCATCGTCATCATCGTCATCACCATGATCATCATCATTGTCGTCAACATCATCATCATCGTCGTCGTCATCATTACAATCATCATTATCCTCACCGTCGTTATCGTCATCATCATCACCATCATCATCGTCATCATCATCATCGTAATTACCATAGTTATCATCATCATCATCCTATGCATCGTCATCATCATCACCGCCATCATCCTCACTTTTTAATGCTCCCTCTTTTCTAAAAGTTAAAGCAATATATATATTTATACATGCCCAGGTTTCTACCCTGCTTCTTCGGGATGTATCAACAGAGATGTATTGAATTTTCGCCCTCTGTTTCTATTTTGGATACCCTAATTTCCACAGTCGTGTGATGATAAAGAACAAAAATCTTCGCGCGCTTCGCATTTCCAAAACCCCTGAAGGGTGAAGGATGGCTAAGGTTAGATAAGTCTGTAGGGGAAGATCGACAGGTGTATTCTCGATTACGTCTCCTCAAATTAAAGGGGAAGATCACCCTTAAAATGACTTGGTTCGAATAAAAGCAGAAAATAATATAAGAAAAAAAATGTTTGAAAAGGTTTAAACTTCGATTTGATAAAATCTTTCAAATAGAGTGATTTATGAACGTTTTAATTACTTGGTTTATGACGTCATGTGCAAGCAGATCCTCCATATGTTATACATTAGATATTACATAAATTCCCTTTTTAATACAACATGGAAAAAATATTCTTACGGAAAGGGGTTTTGAAATGGTGTGTCTGACGATGTAATCACTGCACAAAAGGAAAAAAAATCATTTTTTAAAGAAAATTATATTTTTCAGTATATACACCAGTGTCGATTTGGTCTAGAACCAGATAGGTGTTTATACAACACCAATTACAGCATCGGTTTGATTCCAAACTGGTGTTGTTTCAATACTTCTCTTGTGTGGACATATATAGATTCCGGGCTGGTGTTAAATCAACACCGGGTTTTACAGTGCATGGTGTACGTTTGCATGGTTTAGGTGTATATTCCTTCATCAGCATGATCAGAGCGGATAACTACATGTATTGAAACCATCTATCTTACTTAGTAAATCAAAGGTAATCTCTAACATTACTTCCAAAAACATGACACTAATGCCTTTCCTTTCTCTTTAGAGCCTAGAATAGCAATCCTGTCAATAATATCGGAGGATTTTTATAGCAGAGGAGCGACTAAGAACTCAGAGGTAAACATGTTAAAAATAGTAACGATGTATCCTATATTATAGAGCTTTAAGGTATTAATCTACCAAAAGAGGAGATACAAAAATGGAAGTCATATCTTGCTGATGAATTGCTGGCCAATAGCAGGGATTGGGGACAAAAGCACATTTCATGTGAAGCAGAGACATCGGGGAAAATGAGCACATTTATGTATAAGTCGATGTTAAACGGCAGGCCTGTATACGAAAGTGTGGAGTGGGAAGAAGAGATGCGAGGGCCAATACTGAACTTCCTCTTTTTAAATGTTCGTTCAGATCTGTGATTATTGATGAACTGATTTCGTTTTATCATTGATTCATTCTTTTACATATTCATTTACTAATATTTCTCGTCTATATACACGAGCCATTTAATTTATGCGTTCATTCATTCGTTGATTGGTTTACGAGTCTAATTCGTGTTAGTGAAGCGTATAAAGACCTTGTGTATTATTTGATATAAATATAAACTGATTGTTATCATTATTTTCATTAATACTATCATTATTACAATTGTGTTTGTTGTTATTGTTATCATCATCATTGTTATTATCAACATTATAATTTCTACTATTGTTATCATTATTACTAACATTGACTCATTTATGATTATCTTCTTATTTCTTTCTTTACTATCCCTCATTTATTTCCGATCCTTTTGGGGTTTTTTTAATTTCCGTAACTCTCTTTATGGATTTGAGCACCCCGCCCCCTTCCTATACTGAACAAAACTGAAGTCTGTGTGACAATTTCAACCTCTCTACCCCTTCCCTATCCTTACTACACAATAAAAACGCTGTTTAAAAATTTTATACAACGCTGTTTACTATATGAACCTTACATTAATTGTTTAAACAGTTTAAACAAGTGTTTGAATCTTATACAACAAAGTTTAATTTTCAATATCTAATCTTCAATAAATTCGACATGATTGTTTAAACTGTTAAACAACTACTGTAAGGTTCATATAGTAAACAGCATTGTATAAGGTCTTAAACAGCGTTTTTACTGTGTAGACATCGATCATCCCTTAAAAATCTCGAATCTGCTGCATTTCACAGGTGTATGGTGCCAATGCCATTTGCCCTCCTCGATGGAATGATGTCAACTGCTCGTTTTTACCGCTGTCTGAAATGTCAATACGAAAATTACCCTCGGAGAAATTTCATAATCCAATTGTTTCATAATTAGGATAGTACATCGTTCGTAGCCCCATGATGCCATTCCTTACATTAAACTTTCGGAGGTATAGAGGAGGCCACTATTTCTTTGATGTCTTCTTTTCGAAAATATTTGCAACTTTGTTTGCGGATTCGAATAAAACTACTGAATTAGAAGATGGGATTCGAACTCGAACACACGATCCGCTGATTACAAAGCGTGAGAGTCAGAACCTCTACACCACCGCTCTACCACTATGAGACTATTTATCCTACTGTATCTTTATTCAAGTGTTGCCCCATTTTCAACTCTTAAAGGTATTGTTTAACTTTGTGAGCAGCCGATTCAAAAAATTCTCAAACCAAGATGAAACATGTGTACAAGTGCATGTATTAGAACTAATAAACCCTGAAAACAACCATTATTGAGATTGAAAAGCTAAAACTACAAGGCAAACCCCGATTTCGTAAATAGGCGTCTTATAGACACCTAAATAGTACACATAAGTGTATGGGATGAAATTAAGATGGTGTTTCCGGTCACTTTATATTTCAATTTTTGAAGCACTAAATAATTATTTTCGAACGCAATTTTTTCTTGGCTTCATTTTTGTAACATATCACAGACACAGGTGACAAGTGTGACCTTCTAGCTCAGATTTTTTAAAAGTCAAACCAATGTTAACCAATCACTTTAAGAAATGTTATTCTTTCCGCTTTTATGCGTATGGGTATAAACGTGTGTGTGTTGGGGGTTTTACGTCACACGATGTCGTTGACTTTGCCATATTTGCTGGGGGCGATTGTGTTCTCGGTTCGTTTAATATTTGATTTGGGCATCCATAAATATGGGGTTGCTTTTATTTTTGTAAATACATTTGGAACTTTCACCAGAAGCACATCCTCCAATTATCTGTCGTATTTCCTTAAAAAAACCCTGATTTTTTTTCCACAATGCATGTTATAAAGCACTCGTACCAACTCATACCAACAATCGTAGATGTATGAAAATACAGTTTCAAATAAATGTAATTGTTGTGCTAAATATTGCTTCTTCTTTTTTGAAATTTTTTTATTGCTTTTATTTTACTCTAATTTCATTTACTTTATGTACTTATTATTGTTTTCATTATTTTGTCATTACTGTCGATATTGTTATTATCATTATAATTATTCATTTTATTGTCATATTAACTTATATGTTTATTCATTTGTTTATATTTTGATTTTTTGTATACTCTCCAGAATTTCCACTAAACTTGAAGATCTTCTTATAACGAAGACCTTTATTTTCTATACAGCTGTATCTACTGCAGCCGGATAAGTGCATTCCATTCGTCATGATTTTTCCATAGGGTATTAAAACTTCACACATCCCAGCAGGCCGTTTATATATATTGTCGTCTTGATAAGGATGAGGCAAAGATAAGTCTACGGTGGTGACGAAAATATAAAATTCTAATAAGCAGGTGCAGGAAAAGCGTGTCTCCGAATTTCCAACAATGCTCTACATCTGCTGGAGATTTTTGTCTCTAAAGTCAGAGCTAAATATATCATTTCCTAGTTCACCCCAATCCTGGCTAAATGCAATATCCACACAAAATGAACCTAGTCCCAAGAAGTTTCTATGACTAGAGTTCTAACAGGCAACACATTTATTCAAGCAGCTGTTCATGTTGCTATTCATTTATTGCATATGCCAGATGGGTACCCGCACATGCCCAGTCGGGGAAATTTGAGTCATATTTCGGGACATATTGCATAGTTTATTTTCGCATCATTACAATAGCATATTTCCCTTTATATATGACCTATAGCTGCAGAGTCATGCGGGAATCATTTGTCTACACAATTGCAAGAGATGTTGAGCAAAGTGATGCCTGACATACTTTCTGCTGGCGGTTTTTAACCATGTTCAAAGAGATTTTATTTGCTGTTACTCCATCTCATTTGAAACCTCCTTGCTAGTACAAACCGACCTGTGATATAACGTCCAAACTTTTACGTAAAAGTAAATTGTGGAGCGTTGTGGCCCAGTGGATTAGTTTTCGGACTTTGAAACAGAGGGTCGTTGGTTCGAATCCCAGCCATAATGTGCTGCACTCAACCCAGGAAAGGTGAATGGATACCGATAGGAAGTAATTCCTTAAAAAGCTGTGTGCGCTATGAACGCCTAGCTGAGCCGGGTAGTATAGGATCGCCTTGAGCGCCTTACAAGGTGGATATGTGCGCAATAAAATACCCTATTTTATTATTATTATTATTACTAAATTTGTCGTAAACAATCCGGATTGTTTCGTTCATGTGAATAGAACAGTACTACCCTACTGGAAATAACACAATGTCCCACAGTGTGTGTGTCACAGTGTGTTCACAGTGTGGAACACAATGTGAAACACCCTTCACACTGTTAAATTTGAGCATTTTCAACAGTGTGAATCACACGTTCAAATAGTCGACCGTGTGAAACACGCTCTGAACAGTCACAATATTCAGGTGTCCTCAATGTGAAAATATGTTCACACTGTTGAATTCGAGAATGTTAGCAGTGTGAATAATATGTTCACATTGTCCCCTATGTGAACACACTGTGTGATATATGTTATTTACAGCAGAGTATTAGCAGCTAGTCATTGTTTTTTTTAATAGTTAATTTATATGATTACAATAATTTAGAAATATTAATTCAACAATGCCTGACGAATTATGATCAGGGGTTACACATTTTTTCCCCATAAATTGGAATATTCCAAATAATGTTTAAGTATTATGTACTTGATGTGTCATGAGATTTGTATGTATAATGTTATGTATTTTGTATTTTCAAAAATTAATGGAAACTAATTTCACACTTAGATACGTTGAACGGACAATCCGACTATTCATTTGCCAGGGATAATAGAAATTGAGACGATTAATCCATATCTTCTTTAATATTCGGTTGAATATAAGGGGAAAGAATATATGGTCATGTTGGGCGATCGTGACAGGTGATTACAATAACAGCAGCTTATAATTCATACTATGAGTATTGTATGGTGGCACATTAATGCCCAATTGGGAAGAAAGAATGACATTATATGAAAGTAATATCTTCGGTAAAAGGGGACCATGAAATAGCAATGGCTGCTACTCTGGTATGGTTACACTTCGTAATTCCGAAGGTTCGTAATTCCGAAACACGTAAATTGCCTATACCTCGATGTTCGTAAATCCGAAAACGTAAAAGGGTTCGTTAACCCCAACATTTGTAGCGTTAATCCGAAGGTTCGTTATTCCGAAGTTTCGATAATCCGAAAGCGGAATAAGGTTCGATGTTCCGAAGGTTCGTTAATCCGAAAACGAAATAAGGTTCGTTGCTCCGAAGGTTCGTTAATCCGAAAACGAAGTAAGGTTCGTTAATCATTTCGTTTTCGGACTAACGAACCTTCAGAATTACGAACCTCATTTCGTTTTCGGACTAACGAACATTCGGAATTACGAACCTTCGGAAATACGGAGCTTCGGAATTACGAATGTATGCGCTCTGGTTTATGCCAAGCTATTGTAGATGTTGCTTATATTCATGGTGATATAACCGGCTCTATACACCTTTGCTACGGTGGAATATATGGTGAAATATTATTCAGTCTTTTGAACTTTTACCAAAATCATACTTTTAAGGGTGCTAGTATTCGTTTAATGATCCCCAAGGAAAAAAATAATCAAAACAGGTTTTCATATAATTGTTATATCATCCACATAATAGTAATTTCAGGCATACATTCTGTTTTTGTTTAGTGACCAACGAAATATAGTACCTAGTGCTTACTAATGACATTCAAAAGACTTGAGGATTTTTCACCTTAGCCCTACCCCTAATACGGGCAATACCAGTACACATGCAACTCTAGATTTTGAAATGCCGAGAGTTTTACGAGATTGAAGTCTCTCCGACTCGTCTATCCCCGAAGCTTGCATCCGTAGGGAATGGGCGTACCGAAGGTTATGAAGAAATTTAATAAAATGCAGGGCTTGAACCTTTCCCGAAGGGAGCGATCCTATCCCATTTGCTGAAGGCAAGCCCGCTCTATGCATGACTGGTGGATTTTCATATTGATCTCCTTGTGGAAATGGAGGGACATATAACTTATCTCAAAGCTGCTTTCAGAGTTAGGTACGACTTTTCAAAAGACTGATCTTCATTCAGGAATTTCCCCCTAGTATTTCGGCATTTTCCCGGTTTAAGTTACCATTCCGGTCAATGAATTTTAGCCCCATTTATCAAAGACTGTGACAATATCAAACCCATGTAACTCTGTTCATAAGAAAGTGGTTGATTTACATTTCACTATTTTAGTCGATATATTTGTGAGAGTATCACAGTGTTTGTGGTTATTTCATTAAAAATCATTTGCTGTGAATCGATCATGGTCACAAATTTAAATGATATAGAGCAACATGGTGAATTTGATATAAGAAATTTGTAATGATTTATCTGTGATTCCAAAAGAAAACCACTCTTCCAACAAAGGTCTATAATCATGATGAATTTTATTTAAGAAATTTGTAATGATTATCTCTGATTAAAAAAGAAAACCACTTTTCCAACGAAGGTCTATAATCATAAATGCGAGAATTTTCATTTGATAGGAATCGCTTAAGCTTTACAGAGGAAAGTCATTTAACAATATAACATTCATGCTTGAAATGCGCACCAGCGTATTAATCTTCCGGTGGGTAACGTTGAGAATTTGGTAGTATAATATATACGTTGCATCGGAACTGCGTCACCCTTTTAACATGTTTAAAACTAAAGAACTTTTGCTTTCATCTCGATCCTGTGTAATTTCCTGATTTCATGAATATTCTAGACTGGAGTGACACCACATTAACACAGAAGCTGGAGGCGTTTTCCCTTTAAAACGCGGCACCAAGAGGGGACAAAATATATTCATCGGAAATCGGCTTAAAGTGGTCGCTCTTTCCATAGCAATTGCACCAAAGGGGGACCCATTCCATTATGCATCTGAATTATCAGGTATTGCTTAATTTATCATATTTCCATTCCAACAATTGAGCCAAGGTTTAGGGTTATGCGTTTTCACCACGTACGGTCGAATATGAATGAGCTTTCTTTTAATTCAGAATAAGGAATTTCAAAAGGAATGATAGTGTGTAATAGTAACATCGTCGGCTCTCTCATTGCATATTACGACTGTTGGTATACATGGTATAGGAAAACCTGAGAACGCTATCGCATTTTAGGCTGCTTTTAATGACAAATGGATAGTCGTGACAGTGTGAAATTTATTATTCATTCTTATTTCAATTAACTTGTTATTTAGATTGGCTTTGATGTTCATTTTGATATACATGTTTAATTCTAATGAAACTGAATTACCATCTTGGATTTTATACATTATTTTTAAATCCGTTTTCTTCTTACATTTGTCCAGAAAATAAAATTTAACCTATATTTCATAACAAATCAACAAGTTCAGAAGGCATTGAACATGGCCCTGGGAAGTGGGTTGCTAGGGGTGTAGGGTGTACTATTTTTTAATATAAGCAGCACCATCTGAAAATCTGGAAGGTATGTCAAATAGCAGAATTATAATTAAATACACCTTCAAAACAAAATCACTTTCATTTTGTAGTGTAAATCGGTCCCAGGGCCCTGAAATTCAACTTTTTATATCATTCATATGAAAAGTTAGTTTTCCTATGATTTTGAACATGCCCTTCAAAAGTCTTGACCTTACACATCTCATAAATAAAAATGAACCTCTCCCCCGCATGAGAAAGAAATCAATTGCATTTTGAAAATACTTGATGAAGAAAAAAAAAGGACTGCAGAGTTCTGTCTATCCTAATGTGTACATTTATATCATGTATATTTGATTACTGCTTTGTAAAATCTACCCAAGGGCACCATACCTCAAGGACGTTATTGGCCGAAATATTTGCATTCGATCTATATTTCCATTTATGAAATAAGAATTTTCTGGCACAAACCGGACAGAGGTGTTCGATAATCTAATGATTTTTCTTTCCTTTTGTATACTAATCAGAATCAAATTATATATACAAGGTTGTTTGGGTTGCAGTAGGGGTTTGCGGCAAAATTGCCTCGAAATTGAATATTTTTTGACAAGGTTTCTTATGAAGTTATTTAAGGGTGAGACAGTGGGCAAACTAAATTTTCTGTACCTTTCAAAAAAATAAGCTTTGAGTTTTCAATTGTGTTTTGTTTCTTTATTTATTATGTTTCATTCCTATTTGAACGAATAATTTCTCGCACTCCAATTATTTTTTTCAGTATTGTTCTTTTGTTCACCCATTTACACACACACATATTATGGTCAGTATACTCAAGCGGGAGTGCACTTACCTATCATGATGTAAAAAAAACGGATTGTGATATGTGATATTAAACATCTTACACTATTTTACTTTTGTAAAGTTATTCAAAATATTGTGTTCACTGAGGTAATCTGTGGGACTATTTTACCCTTTACTTCATTTCGAATTGAATATAAAAGCAAATGCACATTACGAATAGTTTCAGCTTCGAAGCCGCTTATAGCCTTCCTGTGATTTTTCACCGATTTAAACTCTTTCTTTATTATTATGAGTAAATTTCCACAGAGTGGAGGCAACGAAGCAAGGTTTTATTCTTCCCGAGTTATATGATATAAAACTACAAACAACGTGATCACAATTGTCTCTTTGAAGTGCACTGAGGTGCATGCAATGCAGAGAGAAAATAGCATGTTTTAAAACGAGGATTTATTGTCATAATTTTGCGTACTTCTTAAAAGAAAAGCTGTTAACCAGAAGAGAGTGTTAGTAATTATTCCTGCACAAAGCTTTGTCGAGCATTATCTTAATAACATGTTCGCCATTTGCCACTTCTACTCCATTAGCCCCAGTACATGTACATCTAGAAGTAACATCCATTATTCTAATGCTGCAGTAGAGAATAATGGAACCATCACCATTGTCCTAAAGCAATTATCATCATTAAGGATATAGAAAGTCACTTAAAAGAACGTTAAAAATCGGAAGTTAATATTTTCAAATTCCTTCGAATGACTTACAGTTGGGTAGTGGAAAAATGCAATAAAACTCGATAATCATAAGAATTTATAATGATCCTGCGGTGAGAAATAAAAAAATTTAAAGTAAATTTGATATCGTAATGTAAAGAGATTAAAGGGGTACCCCAGGGGGGGTTTTCACAAAGATGTAAGTATGACTTAAGTCGCACTTAAATGAATTGTTTAAATAAAAAAAAATATATACAAAATCATATATTAAACGTAGTGTAGTTTAAATAATTAGCGTGCTTGATGAGGGGGACACCCAATACATATATACAAATATAAACGTACATAAGAGTTAAAAGGTAACAATAATAAACAAAAACAATAAATAAAAGAATAAGACGGTAAACCTACAGGGGAGGGGGGGGGTCAGGAAAAAGGGTGTGGAAATAAATTATATGATTAATTGGCATACATAATTACAAGTGAACCTTTAAGTTTTGTTTTAAATGCAGTAACGTTTGGGCTAGAAATTACATTGGAAGGGAGGGAATTCCACATTCGAGGACCAGTGGATTTTAAGGGTTGATTGATTGAACGCTATAGGATAATGGAATTTAGAGTGGGAACGGGTATTGTATTGATGGTAGTCTTTATTATATTTAAATAGATTAATTATATTACATGATTAAGGGGTGCTAAGTTGTGATTTACGTAGTACATTAGAATTGCAATTTGAATTTTATGAATATAAAAAAATGTCAAGGTTTTTAATCTAAAAAATAAAGGGCGTGACGGAGCTAGGTAGTAGGAGTTAGAACAAATACGTAAAGCCTTTTTTTTGGAGTATGTGTATGGGGTTTAGTTTTGTAGTGCCACAGCTTGCCCAAGTGATATTACCATAATAGATATAAGGAAGCAATAAAGAATTGTAGAGGATAAGCAAATGTTTTTCTCTAAGATTATTACGTACTTTAGCTAATATACCTATATTTTTGACATCTTATTACTAACAATAAGGCGGTGTTCATTGAAAGACAATTTGTCATCAAGTACAAATCCTAAGAATTTTACGGAATTGACTAATTTTAAAGTTACGTTTCTAATTTTAACATTGAAGTCAAAAGACACATTGTGGGATAAATGAGGTTTTCGAAAATACATAACACTTGTTTTATCATAATTGACAATGAGTTTGTTAGCATTGAACCAATCACAAATCTTACATAATTCATCATTTGTTTTTTCCAGTAAATATATAAAATAGCTATGGGTAAAAATAGTGTCATCAGCAAATAAAACATAATTAGAGAATGAAGATGCTGAACATAAATCATTTATATAAATAAGGAAAAGAAGCGGGCCCAGTATGGAGCCTTGGGGGACTCCATACTGGGCGATAGAATATTGAGAATCATAATTGTTAAATGAAGCATAGCTTTGTCGATCAATTAAGTAGCTCTGGAACCATTCCCGCACTGCCCCCCTAATACCGTAATGAGATAATTTATATAAGAGAATGTTATGGTCTATGAGGTCGAAGGCTTTTGATAGGTCTAGGAATATTCCAAATGAGTGGTAATTATTATTTATATTAGTTAAGAGGGTATTGTTTAAGTCAATTAATGCATGCTCACATGAATGTCCTACCCTAAATCCGTATTGACAGTTGTTTAATATTCTATTATTATCTAAGTGGGAAATTAATCTTTTTGTATACAATTTTTTCCAGGATCTTAGAAAAGCATGGTAGTAATGTAATAGGTCGGTAATTAGAAAAGGAATGTTTATCGCCTTTTTTGAAAACTGGGATGATTTTTCCGATTTTTAAACTATTAAGTACTTTGCCAGAACATAAACATGATATGCAACGCGCGATCTTATTGATAGATACGCATTAGTGCGCGTCCTCATGACACGATCTGACCAATGCGGTCAAGCCTTTCATACCGTACACAACTCGATATTTAAGTGCGACTCTAAGTCATACTTAAATCTTTGTGAAACACCCCCAGGCTGAATTATACATATCTTAGTAGAGTACATTCACCGAGCAAACGCTGAAAAGTCAATCACAATCAATAACAAGTAACGAAACAATACTGTATCTTAAACATGTTAAAGTCCAGCAACATTAAGTTAAAAATGGTTATGCCCTTTGTCATGAATACACAGTAGGCGAACTGATGATCTCATGTTCCCACTTTCCATTTTCTTATGTCATTACATGAAATTGTACTTATTTCATTTTTTCATACAATTTATCAT
Organism: Lytechinus variegatus; assembly: GCF_018143015.1. Lineage (NCBI taxonomy): Eukaryota > Metazoa > Echinodermata > Echinoidea > Temnopleuroida > Toxopneustidae > Lytechinus > Lytechinus variegatus. The sequence goes on along the minus strand of NC_054758.1, from coordinate 12,199,588 downwards.
ACATGTGTGTGTGATATGTCGCCGTTTGTTACAAAATACGTTGCTGCAGTGATTTTGATTATAACACATTGTTAAAATCATTAGTCAATCGTTTACATTTTTTGTCAGTCTTGGAAGTCAAAACTTGATATAATATAAATCAAATAAGGCGTCATCAGAGAAATTCAATTTAATTCAACTAAATTATTTGGCATCCTTTAAGAATATACAAACATATCTACAAGTATGATATGATACAACAACAAAGGAGTAAAAGAATTTAAATCACAGTATAAGCAATAAGAAATGGTAGAAATATAAAATGAAGAGAAAATGTAGCGGATGTAGGAAGTCAGAAAGGACATTGACCTGTCAAAGCCGACTCCCTTGATTACTACATTAATAATGCAAACCTTAAAATAATACAACTTTTTTAAACCTTGTACGATTTTTCAGTGTTTAGTTTGTCCGATTCTATATCTACAAGTCGTAGTATTTTAGCCTGAAAACATATTCAAATGGCTGATGGCACAAAAATTTAGTTACCTTATGTAAATTATGCAGAATTTCATTCTCCATAGAAAAGCATTTCAACATAGAAACAGGTGCAGGACAAAAAAAAGTTTTATAAGACTGCATGAAGCAATGCTACAAATATCAATAAATATAAGTGATTGGACCCTCTTTGTATTAAGTGTTTTCACTTGTTAATATTAACGTAATTATCTATGATAAGAAAGAAAAAGAATGGCCCAAATAGTATGAAAGTACATATATCAAAACATTTTCAAAAACAAAGGGAACTGATATGTAAAAAGCACTGCTTTTAGGCAAGTCTCTCCGTTTTGTTCCTTTTTTTCTGATCTTGGTCAGACAAAGATCTAATTACTGAATATTATGCTTATTATTGTACTTTTAGGTTTGATTCAAAAACTCTATCACTATTTGACTTTATGATGTTTGTTTTATTTTTGTTGACGGAAAATGAATTAATAAATCTAAGTCTAAATCCAACAGCCACAAACACTAATGAAATACAAAATAAAGAACAGAAACTTAATCAGACATTTGATAAAATAAACATATTATGATACAAAAATGTTTGTGGTGAATTGATTTTGAAAATATGTCGTACAAAAAGATTTTTGATGTCATCTAGCAATGGCCCGCATTTGGTTTATGTATGTACCATCAGTGTGACTTTCTTCAGGCACATTGTTTTACCATTTATAGCCAGATGCAGTAAATGTCCTTTTTCAAATTTGGACATTTAGTTTCTAAGTTATTTTCAATTTCACCTCGAACATCTAATTTTACGTCCATCTCTCTCTGTTACATTTCTTAGATACAATTTCTGCATCTCACGACTTCAGGGGCCCGTTGCAGAAAGAGTTGCAATTAATCGCAACTCTAAAAATCATGCGCAACATGATTTCCAACAAATCGACAGCGCGCATTTGGGACTTGCGATTGATTTTTTGACTTGCGTTTAAACGCAACTCTTTCTGCAACGGACCCCAGGTCTATCTCCCATCCAGCCATCACTCACTAAATGCTTAACCCATCTACTGATTAATCTTAGTGGTCACCGTACATGGATCATTGGAATTAAAGACGTCAGAAGTCAATGACTTAATGTAGGTCCCATGATGTCTTTATGGTAATCCTGTAATGTTTGATTCAGGGAAAGTTAATGGACATTTTACGACCGTCTATTTCGTAACAACACCGACTATGGATAAAACGATGGAAGACATTATCAAATTAGACTTGTAATGCTGGATGAGGAATAGTAAAGTGGATTAATGATGTCGTAAAGCCAGTTTGCGTATTTTCCGGGCGTATTTTATAAGAACGTAAGTGCACAGTGTGAATTTGGGCGCACCAGAGGATGTGGGCTAATAATAACTAATACAAGTAACCTACTTCTTGGTTATGGTGAGGGTGTGTGTGTCTGGGGGCGAAGTAAGTAAGTGGGTGTGGGAACGGATGAAGAATCAGTGAAAGTGTATATTACGTGGGTGTGTTACACACATAGTGTGTAAAACCTATCATATGGGTGCAGTATTTGTGGGCGGATTTTGAGTGGGTTATAGTTCAAAAGTGAGTCTTGGTCCCTCGTATGCGTGTGGGTGAGAGAATGAGCGAGAGAGAGGGAATGAAATAGTGATGGGAAATAAACAGGAAGGGGGAGGAGATAAATAAGATAGAGTGAGAGAGAGAGAGAGAGAAGGGGGACATGTCCACAATAAATAAATGCAAGTTTGCTTCTTTTTCTTCAAAAGGCGCCGTTGTGTTGGTTTCTTTCTTATTTTTACTTCAAAGAAAAAAAAACAATTACAAGAGCTGCAGCATTTTTTCCTTAGTGCTCTTAGACGCCCCTGGTTTATTCTTTTGGGGAGCGTTTCATCAACATGTTAATATGATCAGTTGTCAGATCTGACAACTTTCCTTGATTCTCATTGGCTGATAGGTACTGTTACTATGGTAATTGTCGGATAAAACAGGACTTGTCGGATAAAATCCTTTCATGAAACGCTTCTCTGGTTTACCATGGAAATATTGTTCCAAAGATTCTCTCAAAGACCTGCAATCAAACATGACCTCCACAATCAAGCGCATCTGCACATTCTCAACCAGCAAAGAGTGTGCATTCAGGAATTGTCTTCGTTTATTGTGGGTGTTTGGGGGGATTTATTTACATACAGCTCTCTATCACTTTCCCATTTAATGGATTCAGTGCATTTGGAAGAAATTAATGACGTATTAACAATATTTACTCCCTGGGGAGCATTCTAAGAAGGCGCCATTCAAATTCAAATTAATCATATCAATACACACATCGGGTACATCTCTTCAGACAGAACGAGCACTACAAACATGACACATATCATGGGGTGGGACGGAAATAACCATGATAGTTATGACGATGCACATATTCTCAGGAGAAACCTGATTGCTTTTCTCGGCAAAAGTTTGAAGAAAGAAAACATTGTCAATTTTGTTTGCTTTGGAATCTTAGAAATCAATACAGTATTTCATTTGCCTCGTTTTCTGTTCTATTTCTCTGCCATTCGATGGCCGACATATGTCAATGATGATTTGCTCTTGCAAATGAAGAGTGAGCTAGCGACTCTTAATTCAGAGTTTCAACAAATGTTCTCTAATAATTCATTCCGCTGACCCCCCCCCCCCCTCCGGTGCTGGAAATATAATGGGAGATGGCGATAATTTGTCATTTCACTATACTCTGTGCATTTCATTGCCGTAATATATCTGTGTATTCCTTTGTTGTGTTGTTTTTTGTCTGTCTCTTCATTTTTAAAGGTAGTCCTATCACAGGAACAGTTTGTATCAACATTTGGTTTCGAATTTTACATACGACTTTTTACATACAAATTCATTTCTGTACTCATGTGATCTCGTGCCTCTACAAAATGGTCATGATGGCAGTCCCCATACGTTCAATGATTACATTTTGTTACATAAGACAAATATATACTTCACGTCGTTATCTTGTATTCCTGAAATATTTTGACTAAATACTGTATGGATTAGTTTGGTATGATATCATTATGTAAACACATTTATGTATCGTATAATTTTAATGCATAAATAAAAAGAATGTCGTCATATGTCAAAAAAATTAAGGTTCTGACAGAGGAAAGTTCCAAAAATGATGTTTTATATTATTTGAAAATTATTGTAATGTCTGCAGCCAGAGATTCACTGAAAACAGTATGGAGAACACTTTCTAGCAAAAGAAAGTTGGCATTCGCCATGACTTTTTTCTGCGCTGTCTTATTCTTTTTCATTCTTGGGTGGTTAAGAGTTTTTACATCTCACATATGAAACATTTTAAAGGATTTGGCATGTTTGAAGAGATGAAATGAATAACCCACTTTATGATTTATGTTTTTGAATCAAAGCAAAAGGCAAAACCGCTATAAAACTTGTCTGTTCATGAAGCTTTCTAAACCAATATCATCGCAGGGACATCGTTAATATATACACAATGTTATTGTCCATGTCATGAATTGCACAAAAAGGTCGGAAACTATGTGTCCTTAAAGGGGAATCCAACTCAAATAAAAACTTGTTTTTTAGAGGAAAAAGAAAAATCAGACAAGCTGATAGGTGAAAGTTAAACAATATCGGACAAACAACAAGAAAGCCATGCCGTAATTTCCTTCAGCAAGAAATTTATCCACATTGTGCTGCACTCGACCCAGGTGAGGTGAATGGGTACCCGGCAGGATTAATTCATTGAATGCACGAGCGCTGAAAGGCAGCTCGAGCTAAAGCCGGGGTAATAATAATAACAACAACGCGCCTCGGAATAGAACATTTCTAGATAGATGGCGCTATACAAATGCCTATTATTATCATTATTATTAAAGTTATAAATGTTTAAAAGATGTTATTATTGGCAATCACTATACTCATGGCGACTTCAAATTGGCCGCATATGTGATTTCATAGTGTTGTAAGGCAAGGGCTACTCGTCCATGTACTCCAGTACAAAAAAATGGCTAAAATGTAATTTTTTCAAAAGTTATATTTCAAATTACATTTGTCTTTCATGAGGACATAAAACAATCTACTACATGGGTTATATTTAGATTAATGCACCAGGGAAATGGGTACTTAGGAGAAAAACATAAATCCCTGATAATTAAGTACATGGCTAATGGGAAATTTTGTTTTTGCCCCTTGTCCTAATCTACTTACCCGGTTGCCAATTTGAAATCTACAGTCTCAGGAATGTCAGTTTTTAACCCTATGCGCGCAGATGTTGCAATCTTACACATTTGTACAATTAAATTCAACAATCGTAATAAATGGTTTCCTCCTCTACCTTCAAATTAGATAAGCAATACTTTTCTTATCGCTTGTCCGATTTCTTTCAAATTTACAATTCTGTTTTCTTTATTTTTTCTCCTTTCCAACAAAACATTTATGACCAAGGCTGGGTTCCCCTTTAGAGTGCATGCAGAAAAGCAATATTTGTTGCGTTTATCGGTCATCAACCTGAACATGGCCTCTGTTCATTAGGAAACAAAATTGGCCGAAATATTGAAGAAATGTGAAATATTTATTCATTGTTGCTCTATTGTGCATAGCGAAATGTATGTTTCACTTTCAATTATTTTGGTGACATATTGGAAACAATATTGTCAAACTTTGAGCGGTGTACGTCAAAAACCACTTTATCATCGAGGAGTTTTTCATCATTTTATACCTATTTTTGGTTCTTCAATTTAAGAAGACTGTCACATTTCGAACATTTACGTAGGATACTTGCATGCGGCACTCACTTACAGAATTTTGCAGATATAGGCGCGATAGGGAAATATAAGTTCAAGTTCACACTACAAAGAATATAATTGATAGAAAGATTAAATAACACCCCCAAAAATATAAAGAAATGAATGAATTAATTAATGAAAAGATAGATAAAGAAATAAAAACATACATACATATACAAAGAAATTAAAAATATTAAAATCTAAGCAAATAAATATGTATTAGAAGGCAAAAGGAGATAAAGGTGCAAGCAGTAAACAGGCGAAAGACCAGTTCGTAAATACTTCATGGACAATTTTGGTCAAATGACTTTCATTTCTTTCATTATGATAGGCAGATTTCAAAGCAAGATATTACGCAAGCTTGCCTTACATAGCAGGATGAAGAAATTGAATAGACCAAGTGACTAGAATAGCACACCAATGATCACTTTATGAATATATTTGTTGCATTCTTACTTTAAATGCATATTATTGCATGTTGCACAATGTACTTGGCAAACTGTAAAGTACCAGTCGTTCGTGGACGCATTGTTTTTTTGTGAATGTAAATGAAAACTAGTATTCAAAAGAATATATGAATAATCAAGACATCAAAGTTGGTGCTGATCTCATTATATTTTTAACCACCATGTCACTTTAGTACAAATGACTTCTGATCATGCGTAGAATCTTTTGATCATGCGCAGAAAGGAGCTACAAACTGGCCTATTGAAAGAATGGAAATCACTTTCAAATAAAGGGCACAAACGGTCTGCATTTACAGGTAGAAAGGAAATATCCGTCTCCTGTGCCTGCCCCTTCATTTATCCAGACTGCGGTTGGCAGCTGTCACGTTTTAGTTAAAATCATTTACTTCTTGTAGTTCCTTTCCTTGAGATAGGTTTCATTTTTACACAATTGTGTTCTATTTGAGGCAGAAACCTTTTCTAGTGGGCTATTTTTGGGGGGAGTGCTTATAAGGTATTTGTGGGAGAGTAAGATGGCCTGTTTGTAATTTGAGCTTTACTTGAACATGTCAAATCTGGCCTGTGACAAAATTCTTAAGAATTCTTATATGATGACCCTCTCATAAAAGTCCTGACAATCTTGGTGTATTTACTCGCATTCTAAATTAATGCTTCTATCGTGAGAGTTAATACACGCAAAATAATCTTGTTCAAAAATTATTAATGAAGTTTGATATACAAATACGTATAATAAACAACAAATTAACGACATGTTTACATCAGGTTACAAAGTAAAAGTGTTATTTCTTTTACAACGTTGTTTATTATATGAATCTTACTGTAGTTTAAAAAAGTTTAAACAACTGTTTAAAAATCTCAAACAGCAAAGTTTAATTTTTGATAAATAATTTTCACTAAATTAAGCATGGTTGTTTAAACTCTTACACATCTACGGTGAGGTTCATATGGTAATCAGCGTTGTATGAAATTTTAAACAGCGTTTTTACTTTGTATTGCTGATGTCACCTGCTCGTCATGGTTCTGTTGACGCTGTCCAAACAGCGACTTTGTTTCAGCGAGTAGAATACCAATAATGCCGAAAATATATCATTTCTAATTTGGTTACGTGCAGACCGCAGAAAGTAATTAATCTCAAAATGGATTGCCTATATCAAGATGCAATCTGAGTGTCGCCAGTGGGTCCTTCCAAAGGGTTGCATTGATGAAGAAAGGGACAGAGAAAGAGAACGAGAGAAGGGGGAGAGAGAGAGGAGAGGGGGAGAGAGTGATGTGCGGAAATAGGCCTACACATTGCATAAACATACATAGAAACGAAGGGGGAGAGAGAGAGACAGAGGGAGAAAGAAAAGGGGAAGGACAGAGGGAGAAAGGGAGAAAGAAAGAGGTGGGCGGGGTGAGAGAAAGCGAATGAAAGAAAGAAATCAGAGGGGGATGGGAGAGGAAATTATGTTAAAGCAAGATAGCAGAGTGGAATCAAAATGAAGACTTTATTAAAGAGGGAGACACGGAAACGTTGTTTGGACTTTCGAAGTTTATTCATTATGATCATAATGATTATCGTTATCATTATTATCATTGGAAGTAGCATGGTAGTAGTAGTTGTTGTAGTAGTAGTAGTGGTAATTTTACGGTCATACTAATGTTGATCACGATGGCTACAAATATTATAATTTTTATGATTATTATAATTATCATAATTATTGTAATCAATAATTACCTTTTTTATTACGGAACGTGGTGCAAGAAGTTCTGGGCTGTCATGAATATCGTCTTATCTAAGTTTCATATCACAGACGGTTGAAAAACAAAATTCTTTGTCTTTGTCTGAATGTGGAGTGAAATATGGCGTGCCTCAGGGGTCTGTCTTGGGCCATAATTTATAAGTGTATAGTCTGCCTCGCTTGCAGATATTGCCAGATCTTACAACTTTCATGCAGATGACACACAGTTGTATTCCTCATTTAAATCCTTCTGATCCACATGATCAGGCAAAAGAACCGGAATAGAATTATGCATATGCGCAATCAAAACTTGAAGGATTTTAAATAAACTACAGTTGAATGATGACAAGAGTGAGTTTTTGATCATCGCGTCACATAATAAAATGTCCATAATAATGCGTCCATCTTAGTATGTGGGTAATTCTCTTTTTGATGTGAATTAGTTTTTCCGAAGTCAATTAATATCATTAGAAAATCCATACTCCGTAAATGCATGTAACTTAATTTGCTATACATTCTTGTTTATGGCAATGCTTCAATTTCACACAAATAGCTTTATTTTTTTTCTTTTCTACAAAGCAACTATTATTTCATACAATCCACTCTTAAATCTACATTTATTGTTATTCATTCAAAATTGGTTAAATATATATTTATGTTAAAATGTGCATTATGTTAAAGGTATATACATTTAGTATACTCCTAACCTTTCCCCATTCCTGCATTTGACATTACTTTTCCCTCTGTATACTTTTCTTTTTGTATCCCCTTTCCAGTATAATACATTAGTATACTTTATTTTTTTTTACTGTTTCGCTTGTCTGTTTACTAAAATTTTACTATGTACAAAGTCATGCAATTCATCCTTTGGTTGCTAATTGAATTTTTATCACAATAAATACCATTTATCTATCTATCTCTATCTAATGCATTGTTGTACAATGCCAACCGGGAATGCTAACAATGGTAAAAATTCTCAAACTACAGAGAGTGCAAAATGCTGCCGCTCGAATTCTCAGTAAAACTTCTAAATATACACACGTACAACACCTGTTCTAAAAGAACTTCCCTTGCCTTTCTTGTTGCCGTGGTGGAACGAATAAAAATCAAAGATTTTTGTGTCTTATATGGAAAATGGTTAAAGGTATTGTTTAACTTTGTGAGCAGCCGATTTAAAAAATTCTCAAACCAAGATGAAACATGTGTACAAGTGCATGTATTATAACTAATAAACCCTGAAAACAACCATTATTGAGAATGAAAAGCTAAAACTACAAGGTAAACCCCGATTTTGTAAATGGGTGTCTTATAGACGCCTTAATACTACACATAAGTGTATGGGATAAAATTAAGATGGTGTTTCCGGTCACTTTATATTTCATTTTTTTGAAGCACTAAATAATTATTTTCGAACGCAGTTTTTTCTGGGCTTCATTTTTGTAACATATCGCAGACACAGGTGACAAGTGTGACCTTGTAGCCCAGATTTTTTAAAAGTCAAACCAATGTTAACCAATCACTTTAATGGTTGCGCTGCTCATTATTTCAATGATCTTATCTCGGAATATGTACCCTCTAGAAACATAAAATGTCCGGGAATAGGGTTGTTGACAAGAGTCAAATACTCATTTGGTGAGAAGGCCTTTGTTACAGTGCTCCAACTTTGCGGAATGCACTCTCTTCAACAATAATCAATGCCAAGTCTATAGAATCATTCAAAGCCAACCTGAAGACATATCTATTCTCATCAGGATTTTCATTTTAAATAACACCCCGCCCCCTTCTGTGAAAACGTTCCCTCTGCGCCTCTGAAAAGTTAACTAGGTGCATTCTAAGTGCTGTATGTTATTGTTATTATATCAATTTTATGAAGTAAGACAATATTTTGACATATTCTGGATTTGAAGCAAAAATAAAAATCCAATAAAATAAATGATAATTAAAACACACGTATATCTTCTACTGCTTTAAAAATGTACTGTAGTCCTGTCCTATATAGCTACAGTATATCAGATAGCCAAGACAGGTAGTCAAGCGCAATTGGTCCATATCGCGTCTCGTGATATGATCGAAATCTGTGTATTTTCCGAGCCAGTCCACCTTCGATAAATACATTGACCAGCCGGTCCATGAATATATTTGTGTACGTGTATGGCGCCCTCTCGTGGACTAGATGTTACAAATTACACGGAAAGAACATATGTGGGACTAAAGTAGCGCTCATTTGCAATCAATCAACACTCAATATCAATTGGAATCAATTATTGGACCGGACCGCTGAATTAAAGTGAGTCCCACGTACTACGAGTGTTACTTTTAACGTTAGATCTAACGTTAGGCCTACTTCAATTACTAAAATGGAGCCTAGATTTAGGTAGACAGGAATAACCATCGTTTGTGGAGACTGTGGATTTATTTAATAATATCTGGATATGTGTTGGGGAGTGGATCCAATGTAGTTCAGCGGATATAGACCGAAGCTATTTACTGATAAGTTGTGTAAAATTCTTTGGACCACCTGAAGATATATATGTTCCCTCACGATCGGAAAAATAGAGGGCCTATTAATTCGGCGGTCCAAAGAATATTTGTATTACACACCCCATCATTCAATATCTGTATTAATAATAGTGATAATTTTTTGGCTATTTTTTCTTTTGCTTTCAATTTCAATCCTAATAACAGGACAGCGATATAAACAACTAAATCCCTTTGAATCATTAAATCATTTTTCTTTTAAATGAAGGTAATCAATGGGAGTTAGGACAATCTTTATTTGAAGAAGAGTCATGGTAGGATGGTAAAGGTACTTAGCTGGGCGAACCCTTCACTTGACAAAAGGTTCTGAATACACGGCCTGTAATGATCTATACTAAAGTCTCTCTGCCTTGAAGCACCAAGTTTAAATGTGCTAATTTTTTGTAAAGACCCACTCACTGGTTAGATCTTGGCTCTCCATTAATATGCATCATATTGATGTTCAATAAAGGAACCCTGTGGAAGGGGAAAGGATAAAAGTTTGAATCAGGATATATGCAGGCCCTGCTGACTAGTAATTGGACGAGCGAGTCGGGGTCTGTCAAAAGCGGCTTACCTTGAGTAAAAGTCATCCTCAGATACTGTTCCGTTTTTACTTCTTCAGGGAGGGTCGGGTTGCATCCAGGCCTGCCGTGAGAGGAAACGGAATGTTCCTCTTGACAACGTCAAGGGTTTGAGAAGTGCATGGCCAACGACCCTTCAAGACAATTGAAATGTGATCCGATAAAGCAGCATTCGTGCAGAAAGGAATGGTTGCCCCAAAATACCAAATCGTTGATAGTGAATTTGGTATTACATGGTCGCAATTTTGACGTAGAATTGATATAAGTCACGAATTAGACTTGTTTATTCGTAGAAATAAATTGTGTATTAACTCTTCGTGCGTTACGTTTCCATTATTGCACACCCGTAGACGCGTTTAGTTCGCATTTCTAGTCAACCACCAATTTCCCTGTTAACGTCCCGTTGTCTGGTGATTTGAAGATTTCGGAATTTTGTTTTGGATACAATCGGTTTCAAAACCACTTAGAGATTATCAACCTTAACACGTAATAAAAAATCAATACATCCTCCAGCAGACCCAGAAAGCTCATTGAAAAAAGGGAGAGAAGAGAATCAATAAAATCCTCCTCACAAACAATACCACGGTCAGGTTCATTGTTGGAGCAAGGGCGGATCCAGGATTTTCCAAAGAAGGGAGGAGGCACATTTTTCCGACAAAAAATTTAAAAGTAGATAATAAAAACCCGGCATTTTTGCATTAAAAAATTTTAATTGGATCACGGGCCGGCTTGCCCCCCCCCCCCACCTGGATGCGCCATTAAAGGATTTGGACTCGTAACACCTAGATGAAAAAGGTGTTTTTTTTTTCTTTGAATAGTACAGGATACAACCTTTTCTTTATTCACTGTAGTATGGTCTATATTTTTGTCAGATTACCAAATTATATTACAATCATTTGCGTGATGAACTGCCCAGGTGAATAAGAAAGAGAATCATGGCACTGACCCAAGAACCAATATAAAGGGCTACAGTTTTGTTGGAAATATAAGAAGAAAAAGTTTCGATAAAAAGATTTGCATTTTTTTTTAGATTAAATGCGATAAATTCATAGATGACAAGAAAGACCATTGAACACTAAAAGTTTACTTCACAACAATTCCTTTCTGAATGTTGAGATGAAATGTGTAGCTGTCTAAATAACAGAAAGTATCATATATGCTAACAAAATGAAAACTTGTTTTTAAAAATGAGGAAAATTACATCAATACAGCGCTTGCCTATGATAATGGATACAGCCTTCCTGGAAACATGAACAAATATTTAACTTCTGAAACTTTCAAAAAGCACCTTAACAGAGAACTGGTAAAGTTTTCGTAACTTTGTTTTAAAATATCTTGAAAAGTGCATTGAGCATTTAAAAAAATAGATTTGGTGAGATAAAGTTCAAATTATTATTGTAATTATTCACACTTAGAAATATGGGTGCGAAAAGGTACAACTTTGTGAGAAAAGGTGCTGAGGAAGTATCCGAGCAGGGTTGAACCTTTCACTTGCCACCGTGACGCCGAGGCACGCAGTGACTGGTTGGGGTGCAAGTTTGAACCTCACCTATAGTCTTGGTTCCTGTCATACTTTATCCTTATCAAAAAGTTGAACCTGCTCGGCAAGGAAAAAAAAAAATTCTTGTTTGTGCGTGTGTATGTGTGTGTGTGTGTGTAAGAGGTGCGTCTTATATACGTGTAATGTCAATAAAACTATATTTTTACGTGCGATATTGCTCCTTAATAATGCCGTATAAAGTTAGGTCTGGCAACAACAATCTACGTAGAAAATATGTCGAGGGTTCTGTGAATTGACAAAATAATTGCATAAATTCGAATATTATGAACATGTTACGATTGCCTTGGTTGTTTTGGGGAGAAGTAATTGTAAGAAAAGTGGTCTAAGTATTTGTTTTTTTTTCTTTTAAGTTTTATTTGGGGGATCAGATCATTTAGTAACTGTTTCATGAAGCTTTTTTAAATCCTTATAAACGGGAAACCCAACGTTGCAATTATATGTGTGTTGCCCCAATACACACGATCCACCATTTCTTTCCTGTTTACGCCAATTAATTATCGGAATTAAAGGTAGATTTGGAAATTACTGACTCTGATTATGTGCAGCGTAGAAGAATTCTGGAACCATCTTGGCCAAACGGACAATGCGGACGGTCAGGCATGGTGGCATCCTGATCATGGTCCTGGCCAAGTAGGATTATTCTATTGTTACTGAGGGTGCTGTGATAATGCTCAACACCCCAAGTAACAAAAGAATAATCCTCCGTGGACAGGGCACTGATCCTGGTAGGAAAACGTGTCAAGTTGGATCCGTGGCAGTCTTTAGGATGCAGAGGGGATGCAACGCGAGAAAAAAAAAATTGCCATCCGTTGGAAAACGTTATGTATCCGTTGTGTACTCTTTGCATACGTGTTACATACGCTCTATATCCATCGAGCATCCGTCCACTGTGATTCCATTGTTCACCCATTTTGTCCATTGTCTGGAGTGGATTCAAACGGGATGGAGCCACCCCGAAGTTTTGCTTGTCCGGTGTATCCGTTCTAAATACGTTTTATGTCCGTCGGCCAGTGGGACCAGGCTTTTGGCTTTAACTTTGCACATTTAAAAGTGCAGACCATATATGTCACAACGGGAGCACCTATAAGGTTTAACTTTGTTCCTTTGATGCAAATAAGCACATATTGGATGACACACTCCACCTTATAAGTTTTGATCTGGGGTATAGTTCCATATGCACCCCTATGAAATTGAAAATAAACATATGGAAAAGGTTCAGAATATTATATCTAGCCCTTATAAAGCACATATTATGATGGGAGAGTGGAAGTACATAAATTCCGTAAAATCTTCGTGCAGGATCGAGTGCGTGTAATTGTTCATTGTTTAGTCAGTAAAGTCCCAAGCAAGGTTAACAACACTTACAGATCCGTAGAAAAATCTGAAGTGAACAAACCGGAAGTCTCGACAATCTTTTGTTATTTTTGGTGGGGGGTTATATATTGAACTCTTTACCTAATTTGCATCTTTCAGAGAGCTAGAGGTGCAAAAATTCACATTTCCAAAAAGGTACAAAAATTGCACATTAAAGGTGCGCCAAGTGTGACATCTGGTCTGCACCTTAGAGGTGAAAAGTTGAACGTATTTTGCTTAATGTGAATTCTTATTAAAATCATTAGTGTTATTATTATTTTTATATGTAGTAGTAGTAGTAGTAGTAGTAGTAGTAGTAATAGTAGTAGGGGGTTTGGACAATGCTCGAAGTCTCGGGGATCTTACTCCAGTCAATGGCCGAACCGAGTTCATATCCATTGATCAATTCCTACTAAATCAAGGGTAAATTGCCAATTTAGATTTATTTATTTCCGTTCGACATTTTTTTCAAAATATAATCAAAGTAACAATACATATTCAATATAATAGATAATACAGACAAATCAATGAAATTTCGTTACAAATGTTGAATATAATTAAACAAAACTACAATTTGTTGTAGTAATTTTATCAATGAAAAGAAACAAGAAATGAACGGAGGGACTTGCCAATAAAAGCAAAAGCTTGTAGAGAAGGCAAGCCCCTAAACTTAGTTTCAATACTAAGTTTCAATTCCCCCATTGCCAACTTGTCCACTCACCATATGGTCTAACTTCATTTAGTCTATGGCTGTTCCTTCCATCAACATTTCGTCTAACAACCATTTGGTCCAATAAACATTTGGTCCAATCATCACTTCGACTAATCACCAGTTCGTCTATGACCATTTCGTCTCATAATCAGTTGGTCAAATATTCGTTTTATTTGCATTGATTTTGCCCAATGAACACTCAGTCTGATTAGACCAAATGGTATATGGGCTTAATGGCTATTGGACCAACTGGTTATTAGACGAAATGGTGAGTGGACAAACTGGCAGTTAGACCATGTAGATATTGGACGAACTGGCAATGGATCAAATAAAAATAAACCAAATTAAGTTGATTCAACATTGAGTGTTTACACTTTGTCTTTACTGCAATTTTCAAAAGGAGTTTCGCAACGAGACGCAGAACGAATCCCAGAACACAGTAAGTGATTTGAAAATGCAGGTAAAATCACGACCAACGGCTGGGAGACGTTTGTCGAAAATTGGCAAACCGGAACAGCAGTCTACTTTCGTCCTAAGTTTTGGAACTGACGAAATATTGCAAATATGCCGTTTGTCCAGAGTCCAGGGGAGCGTTTCATCAACAGTTGTCCCTGACAGGTTTTCGGGTCTGACAACTATCCTAGATTCTGATTGGCTGTGAAGCACTGTAACTATGGTAGCTGTCGGGTAAAACGTCCGACAAGTCCTTTCGTAAAACGCTCCCCAGGATGAAATCGCTGTTCTGATTGTCTCATTTTCGACAATTACTTATCGGTTGATATTTGCCACGAAGGGGATTTGACAATACATATTTTATGTTCTTGAAAGGGTTCTAAGTCGCGTTGCGAAACTCTCTTTCTTCTGATACTAACGGATTGTTGAAGAACGATTGCTTGAGTATCGTCTGCGGCGGTTTTGCGTCATGCCAAAAGATCGAACTTGAAAACTAGGGGCTGATGTATTATACATATTGTAATCCGACCGAGCCTGTTTCATTGCCCCTGGGAAGCAGACGGCATAGAAATTTAACATTTTATTCCAGACGCTCGAGAAAGCACATTATAACTAGGGCATTTTCCTAGAAAATTCGAACAGTGACCAAAAATCGCAATGTTTTCACTTTGAAGTGTGTAGAGAAGAATAATAATATTTGAAACTAATCAAAGATAGAATATGTGCTGCGTTTTATTTGTTAATGATTATTAAAAAGTCCATATCAAAAGATGTTAATCTTGACTCTATGCAATGTCAGAACCTTAAATCTGTATACCTGTCCCAAATTTCGTACCGTTCTGGTTTCTGTATGCCTGGAATCCAAGCTCCATGGGGAAGCTACGAATTGGAGCAGAGGTCCTAGGTTCGAAACCTCTGTTCCACAAGGCCGAGTGCAGATAGAGCATGCAGAGTATACGATATTCGCCATTTGCTCTCGCGTGGCATGGCGGGTCGCTGGAGGTACCACGCGTGTCCTACTTTTATATGCTTTTGGCTCCGTCAAAAATTGAATAACTCAGACGAAGAAGATTTGGCTCTTCTTCCCTCATTTAAAGTAGGGGGATATAACTGATATCATTTATCATTTATTTAAAATCGTTTCTGTATTTTTTTTATTCATTCATCAAGACATAATATAATAATAATAGTAAAGTTCTTGAATACGCATAACACCTACAGGTCTCTACGCGCTAGGAAAGCGAGAAATGTGGTTAGAATTTAAATTTAAAAATCAGACATCAAATAATTATACATAGGATCAAAGAATATTAAACATGGAATGGACCTACATGTGACTAAATCAAACATTCTGAAAGAGGTGGGTTTTTAATTGAACTTTGAATTTCTCAAGCTGGGTAATATTTCTTAATGTCGGTGGTAGAGAATTCCATTGTGCGGGTGCAGCATTATGTACGACAATGCGTATACCTGAAGTTAATTTCTGTTAAATAAAAAAAGGGTATTTTTTCGGCATTATTTATTGATGTTCTGAAATGAGCTTGTTTTGGAATAACTTTAAGCAGAGAAATAACCTCTGCAAATGATCTAACCTATGTTTAATACAACAGTTGATCGAAGTTTGGTTAATCGGGTAATGATTTTACACACCATAAACTAAAGTTTGCACATGTATGTATTTTTTTTAGGGGGGGGGGTGATCGGAAATAGACTATGGTTATATATTTTAACATTTCAAACAAGTCAGCTTAATTGATGCTGTCAATATTTATGGTGTGATAGCCTAATCCTACTCCCCCAACCTGTCTGTCTGAACTCATATCAAAAGTGAAAAATAAAGAAATAATTTTTATAAAATTACACTTCAGCACGCAGAACCGGGGAAATTTCGAGCCGAGTGATTTGTTGATGATTACGTTTTCTCCTTACGTTTCGTGTCCCAGGAACATCCATGAGGCATACTGCCTAAATAGACCCTATTATGTCAATCGCGTCGGAACCGAATTGAAGCCCATATAGTCTTTCCCAAGATGAATATCACCAGCCACACGGAACATGCACCTTGCAGACATAGGGTAATGTATAAGAGCAGTAAAACTCTTGCCATGCCAAAGCTCTTGGATAATACATTACACAAACTTCGCCCGAATCAGTAATACGAGAAAACTTCAACCAATCATGCCAATTGGTGTAGTTCAGCGGTGTCCAATCTGTCCAAACAAAGGGATCATTTGGGTCGCGTTTGACAAGCCCGATCCAGAACCCGTCGATCCCGCCCCCGGTATACAGACTCTGACAGGAAATGATAGAAAAACTAAACAAATCGAAAGTAGGCTAACATGCTTATCGTGTTTTGGAAAACAGAACCACACAGCTTAATTCCACCCCCCCCCCCTTTATGACTGAACAGAAAAACGACGTTTATACCTCGATTATTTCATGCATTCAACATGTTCATCCTAGTCCTGAAAATACTCACATCATTGTGATATATTGCCCGGAACGCAGTAATGAAATCTTGTTCCTCTTCACTATGAATTGAAACCAAGCTTGCATTACATGACTGCTCATCACTGGTGGAATGAACACAACTCCACAGGGCTTCATCAAAAGAGTGACGATCGCAAAAGTTTTTGTAGCAACTTCCCTTAAAATGTTTCCATGATGAATCTGGGCATAGATCTTAAATCACGCCAAAGAAAAACAGAGATGTTCCCTATTATTATTTTTTTTGTAGGACGATATTTTGACATTGATTTCCCATTTACTTAAGGTGGGTAATCAATTTAGTTCAGTTTGGTATTTTATAGCTTCCTGTCGCAGCATTTCCATTACCCCATTCTGTATCTTCTTTCCTTGTCACCTTCATTTGTTTTCCATTCAGATTTTGCTCTTTCACATCTGCGCCTTTTCCAGAACTACTATAGTGAATGCACATAATCTTTGTTTTAATGGAAAAGAAGAGCCCGTTATAGAAGAGGAGTCCAGATGAATACAAAGCTACCTTAGAAAATATGAAGTAGGGCACTATTTTGACAATCAAACTTAATAGGAGGCTTCAATATTGAGAACGGTAGGGAATGAGAACGAAAAGAGAAGGGTTTTTCGAGTCTATGTCATCGTCTCGCCTTACTGATCTCACACTTAAAACGTCTTCATTTAAAAAATACCTACTATCGGTTTATCGTCGACTAATTGGTCATTTTCTTATACATACCAACTGCACATGTTGTTCCTTGAAACCTGGCTGAACAGGAGCAAGTATAACCTTCTAGTGTTTCCATGCATGTTCCTCCATTGAGACACGGATTGGGTAAACAGTCTGAGATGTAGAAATTGATGTAAGATTTGGTGTAAGATTGATACGGGGGATTAAGAAGAGATGGGAAAGTGGGTGAACAGAGGATATACAGGTAGGAAGACAGTGAGAGAAAAAAAAACAGAAACGGTGGTAGAGGCAGCAATAGAGACCATAAGAGGGAGGGCAGATTTTCGGTTCATCATTATCGTCAAAGGTGCAATTCGAATTCAGCAGCGGTCATGTCTCTCTCACAACCTGAGCGTAACAAAAACCAAATAATATTTTTCCGCTCCACGATGTACAGTAAATGTATTTAAAATAACCGTCGAATCCCCCCCCCCAAAAAAAAAAAAATTACCACAAAAAAAGCTGGGAGTTCTTTGTCGAAAACCGGAACAGCAGTTTCGTCCTAAGTTTCGGAGCTACCGAAAAATTGTAAATATGACATTCGTCCAGAGTCAAAGACGAAACTGTAAATTTGATTGACCAAGCTTCGACAAAGAATTCTGGTTTGTGCTTTCTAAAGAATGGCATTTGACAATACATTTCCACTTGAACCCTTCGTACGTTGCGGAGCAAAGACTACCTAGCCTAGCCTAGTGATATTAAAAAGGCTTTGAGAGCGTACCTGGGAATTTGAAGATAAATATGAATGTATCTGAAACGATTCTCTTTATTCTTGGCCAGTTGATATCATCTACAATTATTAATTTGAGTTCCAGGGCAGCGATGTCTACGGTTTGCAGTGTGCCTGTCCCACATCTTACGTTCATTGGCATATAACTGAAAAAAAGATAAATACAGACGAGATTCCAAGTCAGTCCCCACCCCTACCATCTTTGGTGATCCAAGAAAACGTATGTGACATGGCCCTGGGAAGCTGAAGTGGAGCTGGGGTGTTATTCGCAGCACCCCATGAAAATCCGGTGGGTATGCATAGTGGCAGAAATGTAACCAAAATATCACCATTGTTTTTTTTTTACGAGACCTTTTTTGCTTTTCCACTTGTCAAATTTCTCAAAAACAAAACTACCTTCATATTGTTGAAAAAAACCCTTTAGGGGAGGGGAATTATTTCCCATGACCTTGGTGTTTAATAGAGAAAATAATGTTTATTTCCAACTAAAAACTTTTATTGGTGAAAACATACACATTACATATTCTTCCGGTGCGTCATTTTATGTGTGTTGGCTCGACATTGCTAGGTTCTTGAGCTTATTCGGGATAATGACAAATTGACTGGCGCGGTTTTCACGCTTCTCCGAACATGGAAGTGTACAAACATACCACAAGCGCAATTTCATGTCGTATGCATTTTTGTGTAATCAAGATATTTTCTTAATATGCGAATTCAGAAACCTATATTTACAGATCGTGCAAGTCAATGTGCTTATTTTCAATTTTTACTCAAAACCAGGACCGGATTTCTGAAGAAAAAAAAGAGAACAGGCCTCAACCCTACTTGAGGCATTTTATTTTATTTTATCGCGGAGGAAAATACTCTCAGTTTACCGTGTTTTAAGTTCTTGACAGTAATGTCAGTACAGTGGTACTGAAGGGATGTCGCATCATTCACGGCGGAATTTACAACATCGCGAATTCTGTCGCCAAATTTGTCGTGATCTTTTCACCTTGCTTGAGCTGTAGTCAAGTGCCTGTATGTAAATTGAAGTTGTTCGGATTCCAGACGATCAGCCAATTTGAGGAGTGATATAACCTATAGGATTTCATGTAACGGAAGCACTCTACGCCGAGAAAGAGTATGACTTAATTTCGCATAAATGGGACTTAAGGAAGTGGGGTCGATGATTTGGATAAGTATAAATTATAAATTTGGATAATAAATAAAGACCATGAAAGAGGACTATCAACACATAGGGTTCATTCTTTTAAAATGGCTTGCAGAAGATAAAAAGCTCAGATAAAGGCAGAATGCGACAAATATTGAATATCAATTTATCTTTTTATTTGGCATGAAATTTTATACGTATGGGACCACGGAAGGGGGGTTGATGATTTGGGAAAATGTACATTTGAAGTCTGATTGACTAGGGCTATGTTCGCACATTCTTTCTTTAAAACGTGACTTAAAAGACATAATAAGCTAAGATAAATGTAAAATGCGACAAATATACGTATCGGGTTAGAACATTACGGAATCCCTGTTAGATAAAGTTAAGTAAATACCCAAAAAGCAAAAAGCTTGTTAGCATTAGACATCTTCTAACGAAACCTCTCATCTTGTTTAACGGTGAGTACATTTACTGGAAACAAAAGATGCGTAGGGGAAGGCTGGGTAAGTTGTGACAGTTTTTGCTTTTTGCATGTTAGAATTGATATGATTACTAATCTTGTCGAAATAAATACCTTGCCTTGAAATTTAATTCTTCTGAAATATTTTCCACCTACATATAACTTTCTATCCCCACACTGAAAGTCATCGTGACCTTTGAAAAAAACGATGTCAAATGGCTCAATTTGCCCCATATATGGGGTAAGTTTGAGCCACCTTCTGGGGTAAGTTGAGCCACAAAAACTATGTACAAAATGTATGAGGGGAGAACCAGCATGTCATTTTTTTGTTTAAAGTCTTTTCACTTGCTAATTCTCTATAAATACTAATAACCTTTAAAAGGAAAAGAGCAGTCATGTAAATTTGCTCTTTTCAGCCAGCATTTCAATCAATTTTTATGGTTTGTTTGTTTTTTAAGATACATTACCATAGGAATTACCATGGCTCAACTTGCCCCATGCTGTTTGGCTCAACTTACCCCAGTCCGAACTTAGTGCGATAATTTTGTATCTACACATTTATTATGCATCCATTATATAAAAGACTATGACAAGAATGAAGATCCATACCTGGACTAATAATGTTGTTATCATGTCTTTATTATATTTAAAGACGTGTGTGTTTATAATGCACTTATCTATTTCACACTCTTTTTTACTTTTTTGGCTGAAAGTCATATTTTTCCCTCTAAAAAACTACTTTTTGTTTCAAAGCTGAAAACAATGTGGTGGGGTTAGGGGTTATGCTATGGGTCATCAATACATGACACCACCACAATGTCTGACTCATTCATTATTGGCCTGGGGCTGGTGGCTCAACTTGCCCCTATGCTCAACTTACCCCGCCTTCCCCTATATATGGACTATAGTATGGACTGAGTACAGGCGCGCCGGAACACTTTCAGTTTGGGGGGGGGGGCAAAATCCCGAAGGGGGCACAATATTTTTGACAGCGTGAGATACCGAAGCGATCGAGCGGTAGAGGGCGTGGGACCCCCCCCCCCCCCACGGTAAGGACTTTGTGTAAAAATGGAGTTTAAAAGTTACGTTTCTAAGAGAATTCAAAAATAAATTTCTTGAGAATTAAACATAGAATTCACTACGAAAGACTATACTCAGAGTTTATGAGAACCTATGAAATCTACGCGCAAAACGCTCGCTTAATTCGGAATGTGGTTTTCGTGTCTGATCAATTAAATTACGTAATACGCTTATATTGACTCAAAATACCAGAAATTACATTTTTCATGCAATATCCTTTCAGAAATATTTATGTACATTTACATACACGGACGACGCGAGAAGAAGAAGAAGCAGAAGAAGCGTAACAACAGAAACAAAATACATTCCAATGAATGTCTTTTTAAATTCAAAATGGCGGGTGTTCTGACGTGGCAGACGACGATAAGCGCTTAAATACCCATTCTATTTAAATCATTTCTGACCTCAGCATTGGAGAGAGTCCCTGATTATACATACATAGGCAAAACGTTTCATATTTTGTAACTGGAGGAAAAAGAAATATGACCTGCTTAATTATTGTCTAACAATTTAAAACTTTTCTGAAAATTTAAAACATTACTCGATTTATGTGTTTCCTTTGGCATGTTTTGTATGGCTGGGAAGCACTTTTGGATGACCCCTTCAAAATCTTTTTTCTTTACATATTTTCTGGGGAAAATGTGACCATAACTAGGAAATGATGAATATCGAATTCCTGGAAATATTCATTGGTAAATAATCATGAACTAACAAACTACGGCAGTTCATAATGTACATTATGTAACATTATTTAGAAGAAAACAATTACATTCCAACAGCGGATGTGGTTGACGGTACACCATGTGGAGTTTTCGAAAAAAAAAGAGAAAAAGTGGATAGAGGAAGAATTGAAATTGATAGGAGGAAGTAGACAGTGAAAGTCGAGTAATGTTTTGTTCAAATGAGCGTAATCCTGATAAAGACAGTAAACCAGAAAAGGTTGAAGAAGAGGCTTGATTAGTTGATAGATGAGTACTCCTGCTCTGCACTCCATTCGCCGAATCATAGCATCTTCTCATTTATCCAATAAGCAACTACTCAATCCTCTATAACTCTTTAAACTTTTCGGTTTTACAGCTATTTTCAGATTCCATATGTTGCTCGAGTAACTAGCGTTCACGCGCGTTGGTGATATCGGGGGGGGGGGGCGTTTCATGAAAGGACTTGTCGGACGTTTTATCCGAAAAGTCCCATTTCATCCGACAGTTACCATAGTAACAGTACCTCTCAGCCAATCAACATCAGAGAAAGATGTCAGATCTGACAACTTGTCGGATGAAACACTCCCCAGGTCCGGGAGCGTTTCATGAAAGGACTTGTAGGACGTTTTATCCGACAGTTACTATGGTAACAATGCTTCTCAACCAATCAGAATACAGGAAAGTTGTCAGATCTTACAACTTGTCGGACGAAAATATTTATGAAACACCACCCCGGTCTGAGCGTTTCTGGGCGACCGCGCGTTTGTTAGCCGACACAGCATGCAAATTTGCCATTCGGTTTTAGTCTGAAATGTATTCATTAATACTAATAGGCCCCCATTCCACAGAACGGAGACCATTGAAAGATTGGTGAGGTCTTACAGCGCGGTCTTCAAGATCAATGAAATTTGTCGACTCTGTGGAATGGCTCAGAAAGACCCCTCAAAGAACTCTGAAAGACTAGTTGGATATTTCTTGTCGTACTGGTCTTAGACTAGTCCTCTCGAGATCTTTCAATGGTCTTTCAGAGATTTTTTATGCAATAAGTGATCTTTCAGAATTCTTTCCATGGACTTTGCCTGGTCTTTCAATGGTCTTTCAATGATCTCTCATGAGTCTTACAGTGATCTCCGCAAAAATCTTGAGAGACTGCTGAAAGACCACTGAAAGACAATTTTCCTGTAAGACCGTTGTAAGACTGTTTTGAACCGTTTCAAGAAGTTTTGGAGCCCATGAAGACCACGAAGACCACTGAAAGATTGGTCAGGACTCGCGTAAGACCTCAAAGACCATTGTAGGTTCATTGAGAGACCTCTGAATTAAAGATCAACCAAAATTCATGGTCTTTCAAAGGTCTTTCAGCGGTCTTGTTTATCACACTGTAATAAGATGGAAAAGGGGCTTATCAAAGGTATGTTTCACAGAGGGACATGTTCGTCAAAAGACGCAAGGCTTACTATGATGTGTAATTGCCCCGTCAGGGGCGAATTTTTTGTCAATTTTGACAAAAGAAATGACAATTCTTAGGCAGAAAAGTGCCTTCATCGTTTACTTTTGTCCTTAAATAATATCATTTTTCTACTTTTAGGGGGAAAATTGGGGGGGCAAAATCTCGTTTTGCCCCCCCCCCCAATTTTCTTTGGGGGGCAAGTGCCCCCCCTGCCCCCCCCCCCCGCTTCCGGCGCCCTTGACTGAGTATTAAGCATTTACTCATAAATTATTGATCATACGGATTAAACAAGATAGGTCTTATTTTGGCATTCAGACAACTCTTTACATTGATGATAATGATATCAATTACTATTATAATCATCCTTCTGCTCTGTTGGTATTTGCATTTATGGGCAGTTGCAGGTAACTAATGCAATGGTAATTGATCACTGTGACCAGCGGCCTTTCGATGATGGTTTTCCGATGACCGATGCCCAGTATACAGAGCAGAACCAATCACGGCAGGCATGGCAGGTGATTGGTTGGTCCGATAATATTTCTTTTCCCCAACTTTGAAAAGCGTATTTGAATAAACACCATAACAGCACCATCCCCCCCCCCAAAAAAAAATGACGTCATGGGGTCAGCATTGCAGGAAACTAGCCTCAATATGCATTCACTCACATTGTTTCGTCGCGGCCCAACAAAGAGCAGTGGCACGAAGACAGCATTTGCTCATTGACTGTCAAGATTCCAACGTGAATTATAGTTTTAAAGGTATACGTTCCTTGAATTCATGAGGGCGTTGGACAAACTATGTTCCAGTGGCGGCACTAGCTACTCATTGGCACCAACGTGTTATGACGTCTACACAGATGCCATGTTCCGAATGCCCGAACTCTGAAGACTCATGTCATGTGTAGTGTGCTGTAGCTGCTGTTCGAAGGTCTTGGCAGGTTGGCTACGCCTCAGTGCAGTGTGAAGTAACATATATGGAGATCAGCGCAGCGCAAGTGTAACTACTGGTTGGTGATTTGTGCTACCTGCAGTAGGGGCCTGCCTGATGGCTGATGCCATGGTTCTGAAAAGCGGGGTGCTCTTGGTGTTGCATGTATTATTCTCCATACGCAACACGTACCCCCTCCCCCCCCCCAGGTATTGTGAACTCGGGTGTTATCTGAACTCTAGTTTAAAGTTGTGTTTTAACAATGGAAAACCAGTCGTGACATAAGGCTGTATGAAAAGTGGTTGAATTTGTCAGCTTCTTTGGCACTCCAATCATCTAGATTAATTTCAGAACTGTGTAAAAATAGTCAACTTTAAATAATTTTCTTCACCGTCGAGTCTGGACAAATAGCTCCATGAATATAAGGAGCGCGCAATGTAAACAAACCTTTTCATATTTTGGGCCTCTCAGTTTAGCACTGACTTAGACTTAGATTATTGGTATAACTTACACCCTACTTCAGAATAACGCCCAATAAGCTGAGTTGAGAGTATAACGCCCGATAAGCTGAGTTGAGAGTATAACGCCCAATAAGCTGAGTTGAGAGTAGAACATCACCGTTCAGATCCGTCTCCGTCGAAGGAAGTTGAGTCTGAATAAGCAGACCAAGCGATGGCATTTTTTCCTGTTGGCGGCAACGACCTCAGACAGATGACACCATCACAACACCACGTGCTTATTCAATAAATGAATAAAGTCTTGACAACTGTTCATAAAACAGTCATTTGTATCTGTCACTAATTTTGTAACTATTGATGTTGATTTATGCATTTAATAAATATTGAAAGGAAAAAAATGTGCCTTAAACAGCATCAACATTTCTTTTAATGATAGAAAATAACAATGGTTTGCAGTATCTTTTTACAGCCCATATCAATACAAAAAAATTGAAGAACTTTAATATTGCATTAAGTTATAATGCTATGGTTACAACACGCTGTTCATATCTTTGCACGAACATATATCACAACCTAAAAAAATATTTTTTTAATGAAAATCAATAAATATGACTAAAAAACAAAAGGTACCATGGCTAGTAAAAATATGAAAAAGAATAATCACATTTACGATAATAAACGCTATCGGTTCATCAAATGAAAAGGAAAATGAACTATTGATGGAAATGGTTTGTTTGTTTTAAGGGAAGATTTGAATAAAAGAATAGGTGAAGCATTTCTTATTGAAAGAGGGATTTACATTTTTGGCAGCTGCTACGGCAAAACGACTAGGAAATTTTATGTAGTCTATACCTACCATTGATATAAATTCATTTTAATTTCATTTTATTGTCCACATGTAAATTCTTTCTGCTCATATCATAAACATTTGTAATAAAACGCTACATATTACATACATTGCATGCCTAAATATAACGATATGGAATTACAAGGTGATAAATTGAGAAGTTCTCTTGGATAAAGGTTGTTTTTTCAATAAAGATATGAAAGTAGATACTGTAAGTACAGGGGGGTGTTTCACAAAGATTTAAGTATGACTTAGGTCGCACTTAAATGTCGACGCGTACATTATATGCAACGCGCAATCTTATTGATCAATACGCAGTAGTGCGCGTCCTCTTGGCATGATCTGACCAATGCTGTCATGCCTTTTATACTGCGCGCAACAAGACATTTAAGTGCGACTCTAAGTCATACTTAAATCTTTGTGAAACACCCCCCAGGAGATAATTGCCCGGGTAGAAGCGAATAGAAAAAAGAATATTCACGTGGTGATATTATTGTATGTGCTGAAGGTGAGAGGTTAAATGTCCAGACGATGGACAAAATGGGCGAACAATGAAATCACAGTTGACGAATGCTCGATGGAAATAGAGCGTATGAAACGCGTATTCAAAGAGTACATAACGAATACATAACATTTTCCAATGGGTGGCAAGATTCTTTTTCGGTTTTACAGCCTCTCCGTATCCGTAAGTGCAGTGGGACCAAGACATTTTTACGAGTCGCTGAATGCGAGAGTTCAGTGACCGAAATCATGTAAGTCATGTAAATCCTTTACCTGAACGCATGAATACACAATCGGAGTGAAGTGGGTGATTTTCGTTTCCCACTATAATTTTCATTTTGCATGCATCGTTTAAATTGGGAGTTCGTTCGGTAATATTTTCTGCTTGTTTGCTGATTCTCTCAAGTTTCCTAAATTCTTTATTTGTACAGATATAGGTCCCACGCGATATTTTGAGACCACTAACTGCAAAAGGTCAAGCGCGCACGAAGTTCCATACTTTTTTTTCTGCTGCGTGTGCGTTCGTGGAGTAGTCACACGGCTAGGTTACGGACCATATTCTTGTAACTTGTAGTGAAGATGCGTGATTTTACCCCCAATAACGGAAATTCGAGCAAAAGTTAACTATAATAATAAAAATATTCCGCATTTATATAGCGCTTAACACATCGGAGCAACGTCTGTAAGCACTTTACAGATATGTAATTACCCCAGTCATCGGATCCTTGCATGCCCGTATACAATGTATGAACATTCTCCACTCCCTGGGGAGCATTCCAACAAGAGTTTCAAGACTCAATTGCTGGGCATACTACATAGGCTTTCACATCCTACCGGGTACCCATTTAACACCTGGGTGGGGAGTATCAGAGCGTGGATTGACGCCTTGCCAAATGACGCTAGGCCATGGTGGGATTCGAACACACGACCCTCTGATTACAAATCGAGAGTCAGAATCGCTATACCACGGCGCTTCCACTATATTCAGAATGTAAATCAGAATTTGATAACCAATTACCAACAGTTTTCAGATACTTGTTAACGCTAAAGATATTATGAAGAATTTTAAATCGTAAATAAATGTTTTTGATAAAAAAAAAATTAAAAAGTTATCGTTTGTTTTGTGAATAGGAGCATTAAAGATTTTCTCAACACATATTTTATGAATAAATTTACATCCTTTCGTTAACTCATGCTAGTTTCCTCTTGGTAAAATACATCTTTTTAGGAGGGGTTTTGCAAAAAAAATTATATTTGACAGGTATAACAGATAAAACAGAATAATAACCAAGAAAGTCACAATGAATATCTGTTTCGGTGGTATCCGCAATAAGAAACTTCTTTTAAGTGCTTGGTTTAAAAGATAACTAATATTGTCCAGAAATGTGAGATATATGTGATACCGTGTCATGATGATGGAAAAATAATCGTATTGAATTGCCTGATTGTAATATGAGAATCATGGTGAAAATTTTGTATCTTTCATTTCAATATTGTAAAATTTTTTTTTTAAAGTTTGGTTGTAGATGGTTTCAGTAATTATTAGATTTCAACAACAACCCCCCCCCCCATTGAAAGTGTCAAAAAGCCATAGAATTCCCCAAAAAAAGTTATTAAGCACAATTAATAATAATCTGCTTTTATATAGCGCTTAATACATCGGAACGATGTGTCTAAGCGCGTACAGATATATTATTACCCCGGTCATCGGATTCAATAAGTCATTCCCGCACACAATTTGTGCGCATCCTCCACTCCCTGGGGAGTATTCCAGTCAGTCGCCAGTGAGGTGCACACAGTACTGGACAAGCTACAATGACTTTCACATCCTACCTGGGTCGAGAGTGGCAAAGTGTGGATTAACGCCTTGCCAAAGGACGCCAGACCGCGGTGGGATTCGAACACACGACCCTTTGTTTACAAGGCGAGAGTCAGAACCACTACACCATGGCTCCTCCAGGCCCAATTTAATGTATCAAAACATTAGTTAATGATGATTATGTGTGCGAATCAGTTACGTGTGTTACGAATTGTCCGGATGGGTATACGTATTTTACGTATGGATAACGTATATTCTGCCGATGCTTGCGTATATTTCATCCGCAGCAGAATTTATGAGATTTTAAAAATTCCCGCTGCGGAAATGCGTATGTCTGCGGATCCTGCTGATTGAGTTACGGATGGATACGGATGTTTATTACAGATAACACGGATCATGGCGGATACTACGGATTATTACATATTTCTATCAAAGGGGGCATTATCGTAACCGTTAATACAACTAATGTGGCGTCATTATCTCACAGCGCCCTCCCTAAGAGGATATAGGAATACGCGCAGTGGGGGTTGTCAGAGGTGCGCCAGCTGCTGATCACCAACGCGCGTAAGCCAGGTATTGCACTAGCCCCTAAGATGGCGTGAATGCATAATGTATATAACATGCTCAACGTGAGATTTGTAGTTCCCCCAAGTCAGCGCAGTCCCGCTTGTCTGCGCATACGCGTATCTGCGCAATTCTAGTAAAAGAAAATACGCAAGGAAAACAAACTATACACATGCAGCACAAAGTATAGAAAGACATTCATTACAAAATCCGACTCAAAACGGTGAAAAAATAATGAATCTAGGGCATTTTATGTCACGGCCTAAAAATGCAACCTTTCTCATCAAAATCCCCGGATCGTGTGCAAAGTGAATGCGTGCGCAGACATGGGGCACAATTTTTTTGTTCAATCTGAAAATGACTTCCTGTCGGTTTTTTCCAAGAAAATCATATATTTCTTTCAAAGTTTTATGAGATATTTGGCACACTCACTCATAATGTATCAACTTCAAGATTTCGTGAAATAAAAAGAAATCCATGTTAGGTGCGCAGACAGGGAGACCACCATCTTGTAGTGTGGCCCGTATTCTGATGTCAGGTTTAACTTAGACCAGCAATTCTTAAACGGTGGGCCGCGAAGCTCTCCCAGGTGGGCCGCGAGAAGCTCCAGAGGAAAAAAATGGGGGAGAAACTACAGTATGTTTCACAGACCTGGGGGGTGTTTCACAAAGATTCAAGTATGACTTAGAGTCGCACTTAAATGTCTTGTTGCGCGCAGTATAAGAGGCATGACAGCATTGGTCAGATCATGCCAAGAGGACGCGCACTACTGCGTATTGATCAATAAGATTGCGCGTTGCATATCATGACATTGTAAGCGTCGACATTTAAGTGCGACCTAAGTCATACTTAAATCTTTGTGAAACACCCCCCAGGACCTGTCCGACTGACCGAATATGTTATGTTTGATCGGTCTGCGTGGGTCAAACAAAGCTAAAGCATGCTTTATGCATGTTGCAATATGCATACACATTATGATGGTTTCGATCTAACTTTGATGTGAACCTCATCATGTATGCATATTGTGTAGAATGTAGTTAATTGTCGCCCTCTTAACAGACTTTTGCGAATGCAGTTAGTTTTTGAACTGTTTGTTTCGAATGTGCTTCAGGGCTTTGTTTTCAAATTTCACGAAAACATATTTTCATCAAAATGGACCTTTATTAAAGCGATTTAAAAAGGGCGAGGATTCGTCATGACTGGCAGTGATGCAAAACCATTAGCAATGTGTGTCGAATGTTGAAGGTTTTCAGTATTCTATTTATTTATGATTTCATGGTTGTATATTTTTTGGAGGAGGGGCTCAAAGGCCGGGCTACTGAAAGTTATACGCATTAATATGCTCATTATTATAATCATTGTCTATCTTTGAGTCGAGACAAGTCATATCGCTTTTTTAAATTTTGGTAGGTGGGCCTCGAAAAAAAAATTGAGAGTGTAAGTGGTCCTCTAGTAAAAAAAAAAAAGTTTGAGAAGTGCTGACTTGGACCATGGTCTAGCTTTGTGGTAAAATTATGGAAAGCCAAAAATGTCAAAATTTTCCAAACAATTGTATGTTTCATTATGTTTTCTGTGCTCTTTCCGATCTCGTCAATGGTGAGGCAAGCTATCTTATTTATCCTTCCGAAGCAGTTAAGAATGATTTGAGAGAAAAAAAGCTAATACATTGAAATTATACTGTTAGCATGCTTAGAGATTTATGCTATTATTGGCTATTTATATTTAAAGGAGAATGGAACCTTTGGAAATAGATAAACTAGATAGCTTGTGCGAAAAAAAAGAAAATTCAAAGAAACAAATCAACGAAAGTTTGAGGAAAAATCGGACAAATAATGAGAAAGTTTATGAGCATTTGAATATTGCGATCATTTATGCTATGGAGATCTTCAAATTAGCAATGCGACAAAGATGTGTGATGTCACTTGTGAACATCTCTCCCCATTAATTGCCTCTTTTATCACATCAATCAGTAGATCATGACTTGTGTTCTTTCTAAAGGAGGACATGTAATACAGATTTTTGAAGAATACATCATGGATAAAGAGTTTGTATCGCCATAAGAAAAAGCAAAAAGAAAACAGTTTTGAGGGTATTTTATAGTCCATCAAAGGGAAATTGTGACATCACACATCCTTGTCGCATTGCCAATGGGAGGATCTCCATAGCACTAGTGATTATAATATTCAAATGCTCATAACTTTCTCATCATTTTCCGATTTTTTTCCAACATTCTTTGTTCTTCTTTGATTTTTCTGTTTCGATACAAGCCTACTTGTTCAAAAGGTTCAATTTCCCTTTAAACCACAACTATAACCAGATAAGAGTTTAAATTAAACCGACTTCAGAACACGGGCCTGGACGTTTTATGTACAATATTTTTGACAAGACTTCTTACAGAAGTGAGTCTTTTAAATTTCAAGTGGAATCACAGCGCTCGTCGCCATTGTATATCCTGTAGGCCATACATCATAGCTGACGCTATAAACTTATTAAAGAGAAATAAGGAAGTAATTATTGTGGTGTATTCCACTTTTTGGTCCATTGACCCCCGTGCATTAAGACCGATCAGATGGTAAACAGTCGAAGAGGTTTTGAGGTCGCAATTCAGAGGGGAAGGACGTTTCATGCAAGATAGATGATTATTGGGTAGATGCGAATGGAGAGAGAAGTATTGTAAACTCAAGTAGTGGGAAGGGAGAGAGAAGGGAAAAGAGGGAAAAAAACGTATGAGGCAGGGGTGTGAGAGTTCAGATTTTTATCTGATTTCAGATTTTTTTTCAGCTGAATTTCAGCTTATATTTGGCTTTCCTCTGTACAAAAAGTATGGGAGCGCTTTCTATTTCAAACTTTTTCAATACTCTTCAGCTTTTTTCAGATTTTTTTTTATTTGTGACCACTTACACCCCTGTGTGTGGATATGGGAGGGATGACGTTGAGTACGCGAGTGAGTGAGATGATGTGTGAGTTTGGATGAGTGGGTGAGTAGGATAAAGGCAGGGGAAAGAGACAGAGCGAGCGAAGAAGAAGAAACGAGAGAGAGAGAGGGGAAGAGAACGGAATCGGGAGAGAAGGAGGGATGCAGATATATTCAAATACAGGCAATTATTTTCTTGTGATCCGGGACTTACGCCATCGCTATATCTTTCAAAATTGCTGAAAATTATAGTCATAAATTCGTGCCTACGAGCCTTCATGCAGAATCTCACTGATTCGAGTTAGCCCCGAAATAAATTATTCATTCCTCAAATTTGTTTTATTCGTATTTATCTTTGCATTATCAACACCTTTGAATATAAATGACAATGACATTTTCAATGATTCGACACCAGTTGCTCATTACAAAGACCAATGTCAAATATAACTTCCTCACGAACGTTACTAACATTGGAATCAACAAAACCGATAATGTTACTAAGTATTTTTAAGACTGAAACATATAGCGAATCTATTGATAAGTTTGATCTTTATTATATCTATGCTTCTTCTCTCGGCACTACACAAGTCCTGTCCAGTAGACAAGAGTACAAAATCTGGCTTTTAGGTTACATGACTCTAGGTACATGAGCGATTACTGAAAGAACTTGTTTCTCAGTCAATCAAAAGCAAAGAAAGTTGTCAGATCTGACAACTTGTGGATGAAAATGTTGGTGAAACGCTCCCCAGATCTTTGGCAGTGCACGGCTCTTGTGGAAAGGGCAGACCAAAAGGTGTTGCATCACCTGATTCTCTCCCCCCCCCCCCCAACAGTCGCATGCGATGTCTCCATCCCCGCTGTATAGCCCCACTTTTGCATAAGGACTTTGGACGGTCCTGTTCCTTACCAGGCTGGCCATTCTTCACTTGAACCAGGGGAGTGATTCGCTATAACTGAAATAGAGCTTGTGCGTCACGGGGTGCGTCACAGACTAGAGGTGGTCGGACCATAGGGTGATTGTGAGCAGAGCCATCGAGGGATTCAGTCGAGTGAAGGAAGCTACGGGGGGTGGCACTCGACCAAAAAAGTAGTGGGGTGTGCCGCGGGCGAGACAAAAAACGGGGGCCTTGGAGCGGGCTTATTGTAAAAAGGAGGGTCCTCGGACCGGGCTTCGGAATTACAAAATGTTTGTGAGAACAGGGGTCCTGTGAGTGCGTATGCACCGCTATGGAACGGGCAGCTAGCCCGGCGGCACGGCCGCCGGGTGCGCTCGCGCAGAGGCGATGGTCGGACAGCGCTCTGCGGCCGCTTTTCACCATTATCGCAGCTCATTGTAGCGGATCAATGCGACCGGAACGGCGTAACGAAAATATGCGAAACTATGGAGCAGATTTCTTTCTTTTTTTTCTCGATAATAAGAAAATGCTATGCTTTGGAGCGGCTTTCTTTCTTCTTTTTCTCTTTTTTCTCAATAAGACGAAAATGCTATGCATAGCTATTACCATTCTCTAAATAATGAAAAAGTTTTAAGTCTCGAATACCTTTATTTTTCCTTAAAATGACTAATTAACAGCCAATTATTACATAGACGTCAATGTGAATCTGAATTATGAAATGTTTTTTTCTCAAATTGGACCTGCTGCACATAAAATGGTGTCAAAAGTTAATGCAACATTGGATCACCCTAGAATTTTGCAGTTATAATCTTGAAACTTCAATAATTAAACCTGTACCAAAAATCGAATAATTATTATTGTATGAATATTAATCATACTAATTAATTGCCAGTATTTAATTTCACATTTTGCCCCCAAAATACCTGTCACTGTATTTATATGCTTTGCAAAATGACAACATCATGGGTGGAAATGTTTGTTGCAATGATACACAACATTTGTACTAAAAATTAAGATTACAAGTTAGATAATTAACCAAATCTCTCCGGTTTACTAATTGATTAAGTTGCAGATCAGAGCTGACATACACATGTATTCCATTGCTGCATATTTTCAAAATTGTCAAATTTTTATGACATTTAGTTGTTCCCTGCTTTAAAACGCCCAGAAATATGAGGATAACAGTCATATTACACATTATAGAAAGTTGTTAATTAGGTTTAATTAATATTTTATTATTTACCGCATCCACCGGCTCCGCAGCCACCCCTGTTACTTCAAACTTAATGTGCTATAGTTTTTGTTCCTGATATTGTATTGATCTAATTCATTGTAATATATTTAGCCTATAGTTCTAGCTTCAAAATGAGATATTACTCAATAAATTTGGTCAAGATGCTGTGATGTAGCAACAATTTATCCATGGCAATCCATGGAAAATTGTTCATACGCCACCCTTTTTGCATACCCAACTTATGAAATGCGACCTACTAGAAATATTAAAGGGTATGGCAAAGCCCTGCCTCACTCGCTGCGGTGTCAACCCACCCCCCCCCCCCCCCTTTATCCTCATCCCAGGGTATTTGTTAACGTATCTCCACCTCTCCGTAATTTTCGATATTAAACTTGTTGAACAAAAGTAATAAAGTACATACTAATCACCTAATTGCAGTGACCTAGATGACAGGTTTGAACAGTTCAACCTTAAATTTAAAGATGGTCCAAATGAAATTGGGTAGATAAAGAATCCTCGTTCCAATTATAGCTTTGTACTCTTGTCTGCATTTACCCCCCTTTTACAGATCGAATTCCACGGGAATGGTAGCGCGGATGCGTTGCCATGGTGATGTTCATTAAAAGTTGACGGCGATCAAACATCCTACCTCCAATTACTCGCCTGGGTGTATTTGCAGGACTGCTTTGGACTTTGATTCCCTTAATTGGAATTCCTATGCCCCAAACCAGCTTGAATGTGGAATTTAAGAAGCTAAAAGGTATCACTGGATCACAAAGATAACCCCTCCCTGCCTTAGATCTTCCCCTCCTAATAGGCCTTTTATTTATTTTTTTAACTTCGTTATTTCATTTCAAGACGTATAGGCACTTTTGCAACCTCTTCATTATCGCTTTTTATTATTTGAAACAAATCAAAGTATACATACATACATACATATACATACATACACACATATATATATATATATATATATATATATATATATATATATATATATATATATATATATATATATATATATATATATTTAATATATAATAATAAATATAATAATATATATATAATAAATAGACGTAAAATAATCCAGGCATTGACACTAGACATAGCTTTCAAAGTATCTCATTTAATGCTACCTTTCGGCCGGTAGGGCCTTCATCAGGCCTATATGTATTGAAACAAACTAAACAAAATAGAACAAAACCATACAATTAAAATCGTAATAACAACAAAGTAAATAAAGGGTAACAAAAAGTACAGAACAGAAGGATAGCAGTAAGATAACAAAAATAGCATATATGTATATTCTTTCTTTCCCTATACATAAAATGTATTTTTATCACTATCGAAAAATAGTTTATGCTAATTATATTTTAACCAGAAAAAAAAATGAATACAGCTGAATATTTAATGACATCTCTTTCCGAATTTATATACATCTCTACCCGTATCTTTTTTTTCATCCAAATAGATAACCTTTCAAAAGCGCAATCGGTCGTTTTGGGGCCACGAAGTCTTGCACATCTTCATGGCGTAGACACTGTTCCCTTCAGCACCCAAGGAATTACTAAAAACAAAATTCTGATAGCCAATCCCCCCCCCCCCCAAAAAAAAAGGAGATAAAAGGAAAACATAATATTCAACTCGATCTTCTTCATTGATTGATTGATAGAAAACCCTATCGATCATCCTATAAATTGCTATTCATGCATGCTAAAGCATAATGTAATCATTCGTGTATTCATGGAATTTGTCTTTATACTCAAGAAGGGGTTCTAAGAGAGTTAATTACACAGATGGACAGTTCTTATTAATAAATTATTATTTGGCTTAATATTCTCATCTGTAGCCACTTGTTATATTAATGCTGAATAAAATATTGCATGGATAACAAAAAGCGAAACATCCAATGTCAAAGCAATTGAATTATTATGAGAAGGGTTTTTTTTGTGGGGGGTCTTATTTTAAAGAAAAATCGGACCAAATGAAGCAACGATCAAGTGATTAAACTGAATAAATGGCGCCACATGAATGACATGGCAAATGCAACGAACGAATCACGTGATGGCGGACTGTTGACCAATCATAGACTAGGAATTCTGAACAGGCTGCCATTACAACAAGCAAATCACC
This sequence comes from Lytechinus variegatus, assembly GCF_018143015.1. NCBI lineage: Eukaryota > Metazoa > Echinodermata > Echinoidea > Temnopleuroida > Toxopneustidae > Lytechinus > Lytechinus variegatus. The sequence continues at coordinate 12,163,854 of NC_054758.1, read as the reverse complement.
CGCGGCCGTGAACGAAGGCGCAAATCCAAGTAATCCCGTAATGGGCCCGCACTCTATATACAAGGGCTCTTCTTGATCTTTTCTGAAGGTCTTTGGAGTTTAATATGGGTTTGACAGATTAATGAGCTAAAGGATTGTTGGCAATGAAGCGGAGATTCCCAGGGGGCTTGTTGAAGCGTGTCATGGCGGTTCAAACTATTATAGTAAAGCAACTGACAAGCTTAGGCATATCCTAATGGTCAGAGCACCAGCATATTTCATAAACTTGTAGGTCAAATATCAATAAGTCGCCCATGAAGGGTAAGAAACCAGGGACTGGCTTCGTATTGCGTGTAATTAAATCAGCGGTTTTCCCCAAAGGGCTTTAGCGGAAATTGGGGGAAATTCTCTTATAACAACAATGCGAATGACCAGGTATTATAGTGGTATCATTTTTATCTTTTGATAGGTAAGATGCAGGGTAAGCCTTATGATTCGAAGGAGAACATGCCGAAAAAATGCAAGAAAGGGAGAGAAAAAAAGACGTGTATGACAGAGAGATGTACACTGTTAAAAATGATTTAAACAACGCTATATACTATGTATACCGTACAGTAGTTGATTGGACATTTTTAACAAGTGTTTAAAGTTTATACAACAAACTCTAAATTCAAATAATTAAATATCAATAATTTAAGCATGGTTGATAAAGATTTTAAACACTTGTTTAAATTGTTTAAACAACTACTGTGCGATTCACATAATAAACCACGTTGTTTAAATTATTTTTATCTGTAGAGATTTTTGTTTGTGTGGGGCAATGGGACACAAAGGCATTTGTGGAAAGTTGCTTAAGGTTTGTGCTTGGCAACTAGCAACTTCATTCCACACCATTTTTCAGGAATCACTTGATTAAAATTATGTCCCCAAGCATGCCAAGTCGGCTATTGTTATTCAAGCAGCGAGAACACCTAAAGCTTCCCGAAGGCAAATGACTTCTCAGACCAATAGCTCTAACTTCGCAGTTAATGAAAAGTTTTGAAAGAATCATATTGAAATACTTGTTACCCAGCGTGTTATAAGATATTGACGCACTTTGCTTACCAGTGTGTAAATGATGCGGTACTTTCACTTCCACATTTTGTCTTGCAACACAGTGATAAAGCTGGTTGTTATGGAAGGATATTATTCATAGATTTCCCTTCCGCTTTCAACACGATTCAAACATATTTTGATTGATAAGCTTATCAACCAAAATATGAATCGTGTTGAAAGACTATAATACTGAATGTTATGCCCTCTGGTTTACTCGCATTGGCGGCGGAAGCCAAAAATTTTAGGAGGGGACAACCAAAAAAAGGTTTTCAACCCAAAAATTTTAGGGGGGACGTAGGAAAATAAATTGACAAGCAAAAAAAAAAAAAAAAAAAATCATCAAAAAAAAAAAAAATCATCAACAACAAATTTAGGGGGGGACCTTCCCCCCTCCTCAAATTTAAGGGGGACACGTCCCCCCTGCCCCCCCCCCGCTTTCGCCGCCTATGGGTACTCGACGTGTGAAGATAGGAAATGAAACATCAGATTGTATCACAGTCAATAGCGGATCAACGCAGGGTGTGTATTATCGGCAACATCTCCTTATCATTCATACGATGTCTGTAAGGCGAAAAAAGGTGATGTTTTAAAGGTATTGTTTAACTTTGTGAGCAGCCGATTTAAAAAATTTTCAAACCAAGATGAAACATGTGTACAAGTGCATGTATTAGAACTAATAAACCCTGAAAACAACCATTATTGAGAATGAAAAGCTAAAACTACAAGGCAAACACCGATTTTGTAAATAGGCGTCTTATAGACACCTAAATAGTACACATAAGTGTATGGGATGAAATTAAGATGTTGTTTCCGGTCACTTTATATTTCGATTTTTGAAGCACTAAATAATTATTTTCGAACGCAATTTTTTCTGGGCTTCATTTTTGTAACATATCACAGACACAGGTGACAAGTGTGACCTTCTAGCTCAGATTTTTTTTAAAGTCAAACCAATGTTAACCAATCACTTTAAAGCTAAATGATAGTACATGTCGTTGCAGTAAAACACAAATTTCGTGAAAAAGTCTGTAAAACCAAGGTTAAGTATGACTATATCATAGTGGGTCTAGATCTGGTACAGTTACATAAACTGAACTTTGTGAAATCATAAAATCTAAGCTGAAATACGATCACACTGAAGATCGCCAACAAAGATAGGCACACGTGGGACAGCGTATTATTATTGCTGGAATATGACCCGACGGAAGTGACCGAATCCGGGATTATTTTGCTTATTTCTCAGCAATTACACAATTTCTTCCAGAATCCTTTAGCACATATTTTTTATTCATACCATGGACCTATCCATGTTCTTACAGACACTTGGGTGGTCATCCTATTAGATTCTAAAAAAAGGTCATTTTGAGATCGTTCCCGGGGGGGGGGCACTTCCATTCACGAGTGGATACCATGCGCGACCAAGGGGTCTCGAAAAGCACCCTAAACACGTAATTTCCATATTCTGAAAATGCACCCCTTAACAAGTATTAGCGTGTGAAACCCTACCCTTAACAAGTATTGGAAACAAAACGATATTCTTGGCAAATATTCCCTGAAATGAACCCCTAAACAAGTACAGGAATGTTTTATTGTTACTGGTCCTTCGGTCGTCGGCTTTACCTTATTTGGTTTAGTATGACCCCACCTTCTACACCTCGCGCAAATCGGACTCTAAACACGAAGTGTTGGGGCAAAAAGGACATCCTTTATAAAACATTTTAATTTTGTTTTATCATCCCCGCAAATTCGACCCTAAACACGTAAATTTCCTAGCGAAATAGATACCCTTTTTTATTATTTTTGTGTTTTTGACACCCTTATCACGTTACGTACGTAACGTGCCCTATCGTGAAAAAGACATCCTTTTTACGTGTTTTTTTGATCGCGCATGGTATCCACTCGTCAATGTAAGTGCCCCCCCCCCCCCGGGGATCGTTACCAGAACTGAAATTTACCTTTAAGATTGTGAAATATGCTGACGACACAGCGATACTAGGTCTTATAAAGTAGGGATTAAGCCAATTACAGATATGAAGTACGTACATTCGTAGAATGGTGTAAAAATAATTTTCTACCGCTTAATACATCTAAAACAAAAGAAAGGATTTTTGATATCACAACTTCCTCACAAGAACTCCCATCACAAAGAAAGAATACAGAATTGGAGTAGTTGAATCATATAGATATATAAGTACTTAGTACTGTAATCGATAGCAAGTTTTCTAGGAATGACCAATGAAAGTCTGTTCTATCAAAGGCTCTACAACATGAGTATTTCCTCAGGAAACTTGAATAATTTAATGTAGATATGACTATCCTTACCATTTTTACCAATCTTACAATTCAATTCAAGTCACTTCATTCACATCCATTAAAAAAAAATTATATTATTTAGTTGTGTTGTCTGGTCCGGGTTTTGTCGAAAGAAGGAATCGAAGAAATTGAGAGAAACACCAAACAAGCAGGAAAGTTCACTGGCCAAACCAAAAATTAAAATGATGCCTGCAAAACAAAAATTGTACGAGAAAATACAAGAAAAACGAAAATCACCCACTCTTCTCCAATTGTGTTTTCATGCGTTCAGTAAACGACTTCGGTCACTGAACTGTCGCACTCAACGTTTCCTAAATTCCATCGTTCCCCTCTCCATCCCTACCTCTCACCACCTGAATTTTCTTTTCTGATCTTTTCTACCGGGCGATGTTCTTTATACTTATCGCCTTTTTTACAACTTTATTGGAAAAACTCTGATATTAATTATCCTGGAGAATTTCCCTTGTAACTTGTTGCTTTCTAATAATTTTTTTTTTATAATTGTATCTATGCATGTGATGTATTTAATGTTGCATTACCAATGTTTATAATATGACAAAACGAATTTCCATTTGGACAATAAAATAATATTGAATTGAATTTAATTGTGTGCGTAGGTTGGCGATCAATAGGGAGAAAGGGAGAAGAGTGAGAGGTGTACAAAGGGATATAGTCTGGTCTGTTAGCGTCAAAAATGCCCTACTTGTGGACACGGTGGACAAAAGCATGATTTTTTCTCCAGACCTTTGTTTATGTATAAGAACTAAGAATGGGGTATGCTCCAAAAAATCTGGCTGCAGGAACAGTGAAAAAATGGTGAAAATGTCAGAATTTATGAGTTCAGATTTGTCTGATATATAGACTAGCGCTAGTGCAAAACTCAATAGCAGTGCATTATTTTGCATTGAATTAGTTCTTGAATTCAGACCCTTTTTGAACAGATCTTCTGTTTGTCCTCGCATCTCAATGCACCAAATATCTGAATGCAATGCTAACCAAGCCGAAGGGTGACGGTGGAGGGGGTTGAATGTTGGTGTGTGTGTACATATTTTGGTCTTGGGGTAAAGGTGTGCAAGACACATTTTTTGCATGTGTTGGAAATTGTGTTGCCATGGTAACAGTGTATTATTGCAAAAATAAGGTAAAAATCTTGCAGTTAGAACCACTTCCTCTGTTTTTAACCGATTCTCATGAAATTTGGCACACACATTGGTCTTGAGGTGAACATGTCTAAGACACACTTTTGTGTGTCTTTCAGAAATCTTGTTGCCATGGTAACAACATATCTGGTGAAAATTGGGGAAAAAACCTTACAATTCAAACTGTTTCATCAGTTTTCAATCAATTTTCATGAAATTTGGCACACACATTGGTATTGAAGTAAAGATGTACAAGGCACTTTTTGTGTGTTTCCAAAATTGTGTTGCCATGGGAACAACATATTATATGGCAAAATTTAGGTAAAAACCTTGCAATTTGAACTACTTCATCAGTTTGTTGTTGTTGTTTTGAACCAATTCTCATGAAAAAATTACGGCTGACACATTGGCCTTGGGGTAAAGATGTGCAAGAACCTTTTGTCAGAGAGTGCAATGCCTTGGTAACCACATTTAGCCAGAAATATGGGGGAAAACTCATTGTGGATCAGTCTACTTCTCAGTTTTCAGCCTGTGCTCATAAAAGTTGACACAAATATTCATTTTGGGTAAAGATTCATATTCAGTATTAAAAGGGAATCAAGCCTTGGTCATAATGTTGTGTGCATGGAAAAAGGAGAAAAATAAGAATGGTGAAAGTTTTAAAGAAATCGGACAAGCAAAATAAAGTTATGGCTGCTTTGAAATTAAGATCCCTAAGGCTACTAGTATGTAGAATTCAAATTGGCAACTGGGTAAGTAAATTATGACAAGGGGTGAGGCTGCAAGGACAACTTTCCCATAGTTATCAGGATTTTTGGTTTTCTCCTAAATCCCTATTCCATTGTGGCCGTAATATAAACCCGGTAGCATGTTTTATGTCCTCATGAAAGAAAGATATAATTTGAAGTAAAACTTTTGAAAAAAGAAATTTTAGCTAATTAATTATTCCAGTACATGGAAGAGTGGTCCTTGCCTTCTTAAATCACTGTGACATCACACATGCGGTCAATTTGAAGTCTTCATGGGTATATTGATTACCAATGTTTATAACTTTAATATGTTCACAACTTTGTTATGGTTCGTCCGATATTGTTCAAACTTTGACCTATAAACTTGTCTGATTTTTCATTTTCCTCTAAAAACAAGTGTTTATTTGGGTTTGATTCCCCTTTATAACGTCATATAATAGCGCAGGGTATTAATCATCTTCAATAATATTTATAGGCTTTTGGGGGAGGGGCGGAGAAGGTCCTTAAAAACTGACAACATAAGGTTAAAGGCCATGACCATGAGGAACTTAAACACTCTTAAAAAACACCCCTTACATTTTTTTGTTGGGGGGGCTTTAGAAAATTGCCACATAAAGATTAAAATGAAATTATAACAACTAGGAACTTAACCCCCCCCCCAAAAAAAAAGGGAAATCCTTTACACTTCAGCATATTAATTTAAAGCCTCAAACATTCTGCTTTGAAAAAAAAAGTTTCCGGTGTCCAATTAATCAATGTTTTATTTGAAGCATGAAGCAGGGGCTGCCACAGAAATATACTGAAAAAATTAAATGAAAGAAAATATAAGGCTAAAATCTATTGTGCACATAGGTATATTTTTGATATGGTATGTTACTGAGTCATGGATTTGCAAGTGAATTTCTAAAACAAGTGCAGATATTTTGATATATATTTATATTTCTATAATAATTAGTTGCATGATTAAAGGTACACTTTAAAATGTCAGAAAAAAATATACTTAGAGAGAGACAGGAAACAGAAAGAGATGGCATGGTGAAGCTCAAAATCAAGAGTGATGTGAAAGTTAAAAAGAAAGAGTAGGAACGGAATATGAATATGAATAAAAGACTGAGTAGGAGAATATAAATAAACAATGGTTAATTGGGTACTGTAAACAAATTTTTTATCAAATCAGAATGCATTAAGCTTCAAATGAATGGTCTGAAGTGCAAAGGACTCTTCTTACCTTTGAAGGGGGGGGGGGGCATTTTCTGCTAAAAAGTATATCGCCCCCTATTTTTTTCGGGGGGGGGGGTTAAGTTCCTAGTCATAATCCTTTAACTGTAATTTTAATGAGGTCATTTTCTAAAGACCCCACCCCCCGCAGAAAAAGAGTAATGTCTAGCTTTAAAAATGCATTGACCCCTGAGGGACAAAGGTGCTGTCTGGTTTGAGCATGGGGAAATAGAACTAAAAGTGGTATGGGGAGGGGTGCACATCTTGGGGAGGTGGAACTAAGGTTTGGAAAATCAGCTGTTGAAAGTACAAGGGGTACACATTTTGTTTTGCTTGCCAGTGTTGGAACTCCTCTGCTTCAGCGGAAGGTTTCATATTCACCCAGTGTACCTCCAGCCTATATGCCCTTAAGGGGATGCGTTTTTTAAGAGTGTTTATCATTTTTATGTTTCTAATGGCCACTGCCTTTACCTTCTTTGATGTCAGATTTAAAGGACTAATCCTGCCCCTTCCCCCCAAACCCAGAAATATTAATGAAGGTGATTAATACCCCACATTTTAATGCAGAGAAGACATTTAGAATTTAATATGAATCTTTACCCTAAGATGAATATTTCTTCCAATTTTTATGAGCACTGACTAAAAACAGGGGAAGAAGTTTGATCCACAATAAGTTTTCCTACATTTCTGGCTATCATATGTGGCTACCCTGGTAATGCACTCTCTGACAAATGCAAAAAAAAGGTTCTTGCACATCTTTACCCCAAGGCCAATGTGTGAGCCAAATTTCATGAGAATTGGTTCAAAACTGATGAAGTAGTTCAAATTGCAAGTGTTTTACTAAATTTCGCCATATAATATGTTGTTCCCATGGCAACACAATTTTGAAAATGCACACAAAAAGTGCTATGTACATCTTTACTTCAATACCAATGTGTGTGCCAAATTTCATGAAAATTGATTGAAAACTGATGAAACAGTTTGAATTGTAAGGTTTTTTCCCCAATTTTCACCAGATATGTTGTTACCATGGCAACAAGATTTCTGAAAGACACACAAAAGTGTGTCTTAGACATCTTCACTTTAAGACCAATGTGTGTGCCAAATTTCATGAGAATCGCTTAAAAACAGAGGAAGTGGTTCTAACTGCAAGATTTTTACCTTATTTTTGCAATAATACACTGTTACCATGGCAACACAATTTCCAACACATGCAAAAAATGTGTATTGCACACCTTTACCCCAAGACCAAAATATGTACACACACACCAACATTCAACCCCCTCCACCGTCACCCTTCGGCTTGGTTAGCATTGCATTCAGATATTTGGTGCATTGAGATGCGAGGACAAACAGAAGATCTGTTCAAAAAGGGTCTGAATTCAAGAACTAATTCAATGCAAAATAATGCACTGCTATTGAGTTTTGCACTAGCGCTAGTCTATATATCAGACAAATCTGAACTCATAAATTCTGACATTTTCACCCATTTTTTCACTGTTCCTGCAGCCAGATTTTTTGGAGCATACCCCATTCTTAATTCTTATACATAAACAAAGGTCTGGAGAAAAAATCATGCTTTTGTCCACCGTGTCCACATAATTCCGCTAACTGACCAGACTAATAGTGGAAAGTTAATGTTTACGACTACACTGTTAAAAATAATTTAAACAACGCTGTTTGCTATGTGAATCACACAGTAGTTGTTTAAACAAGTGTTTAAATTTTTAAACAACCATGCTTTAATAGGTGGGCGATGTCCATTAGCGTACCTACGGGGGGGAGGGGCAGACTGCCCCCCCCTGACAAGTCACAACCCATGCAAGGGACGTATCCCTGCCCCCCCCCTCCCTCCCCCCCCCCCGACGAGTCATTACTGATCCCTGGCCCGCTCCTTTGAAGTTCAAGACCCTTTTTTCCTTTTTCTTTTTTTTTTTTGCTTGTCAAATGTTTTTCTGGTACGAAACCCTTTATTTGTGGTTGAAGACCTATTTTTTTTTTTTACTTCTCCCCCACTCCCCTTCCTCACCAACTCGGCAAATCCCTGGTGTTATACCGGAATTCATCCGCTTGACGGTGAAAACTAGACCACGTCCGAAGATGAATCGTAGGTACGATGATTGAAGCCTGAAGAGCTTGACGTGCTGAATGGGATGTCCCATCCAATTTGACGGGAGACACTCCCGGTGAAAGTCGTGGCTTGATTGGTATTTAATATAAAGAGGGCTTGCTATCGCACGTTCAAATCCCGTGTTCCGAGCCGTGGGGGGGGGGGGGACATCAAAGTATTTCTACCAAGATTTTCAAAACAAAACCTCATAGTGTAAGCTCTGTTACTTTTACCCCTGGATGTGTTGTTAAAGGTCAAGTCCACCTCAGAAAAATGTTGATTTGAATCAATAGAGAAAAATCAGACAAGCACAATGCTGAAGGTTTCATCAAAATCAGATGTAAAATAAGAAAGTTATGACATTTCAAAGTTTCGCTTATTTTTAACAAAATAGTTATATGAACGAGCCAGTTACATCCAAATGAGAGAGTTGATGATGTCACTCACTCACTATTTCTTTTGTTATTTATTGTTTGAATTATACAATATTTCAATTTTTACGAATTTGATGTTTGGGACCTCCTTGCCTGAAGCACAAAATGTTAAAATAATGGAATTCCATGTGTTCAGGGAGGAATGAAACTTCATTTCACATGACAATGACGAGAAAATCAAAATATTTCATATTTCAAACAATAAAATACAAAAGAAATAGTGAGTGAATGACATCATCGACTCTCTCATTTGGATGTAGCTGGCTCGTTCATATAACTGTTTTTGTGAAATTAAGCGAAACTTTGAAATGTCATAACTTTCTTATTTTACATCCGATTTTGATGAAATTTTCATTGTTATGCTTGTTGAATTTTTCTCATTTTATTCAAATCAAGTTTTTGTTGGGGAGGACTTGTCCTTTAAGATTGTTTGGGATCTTCAAAAGATAGTGAGGAAACATTTCTACAACAAACGTGTCATACTCATAGCAACTTGCGTCAAGAGCACCCCCCCCAAAAAAAAAACATAATAATGATGATAAAAATGATATGAAATGAATAACATGAATAGATAAATGAAATAAAATTAAAATAAGAAAAACAAATAAAGTTAAATAAAATTTCAGGACCTGGGGGATGAGAGAAGGCAAAAAAAAACCCACAGGAAATGTGAATATCTTAGATATTATGTCAAAAATCTATTAATACAAAAAAATATCCCTTTTCACTTCAAAAATATAAAAATGTAAAACATTCAGAGTTGGCAATTTCTCATCGTATTTCAATTGATTTTTTTATGCTGCTTGATTGATTCTATCTTTAAAATTCAAATTCAACTTCGGTATAGCGAATAACTCTTACAAAGCCTACACATCCTTACTATAATTTGGCTAATCTTGTGTGTCCTTCCGTTTGTTTGAAGCAGGTTTTCTCCGTGGTTTTCCACTCAATATAGCTGGAATTTTTTCTAAACATGGTTAAATTGTTCACAGATTGTCATGAGGGGGGTTGTTTGTGGTATTTTGGTCGCATTATTTAAAGTTTTTTTTACAATTCGTAACTTGTTGGCATTCCTTTTCGCAGCCCTGAGTATAGCTTCGAAGTTCCCAGTCCCTTTTACCTCTCTCGGGTCAGCGAAATACAAAGCGTGCATGCCATCATGCCGACAGTCGACCGGGTAGCTACAGTAAACGGTAAATGCGCTGGCTGCATTATATGCATGTGTGTGCGGCGCTGCTGAAACGTAAACAACATACCGTAATCGGCCGATGTCCTCAGTGGTTAGGGTTACCGTACTGGTGAGTACGACTTTCTGACAAACCTATTTATTTCTTTTATTGTGAATGATTCTGCAGTGAAGCCCCATTCTGTCATTCTAACGTATGATAAATTTGTTACTTAAAAGGCTCAAGATCTAGAAATCTATATAGCCTAGCCCTGGCCTAGGCTACTATCAAATGCTGGTCATAACTGGTAAGAAAGTCTTTATGTTATAGGCAGTGTGGCCACACGCGTGTGGTTATATCCAATACTAGGCCGGTAAGCACTAAATAGGTACCAATCCTGCAGACGCAAGCTCATAAATATTCTTAAATATTCATAGGATGAGGATTAGGGTTAGGATCCTAACACTGGCATTTTCTGTCTTTGCTACACACATTCAACAAAATTAATGTCTCTAAAATTCATTTACAAATATAAATGAACTATATTTAGTATTATGTTCGCCAATTCATATGTTCAACTTTATTTCTGTGTGATTAACAAAATACTAATGTAGTGTGATCGTAATAAACAAGCATTGGTAAAATGATTTTACAGACATGTGTTGCCAATTTAATGATTTCAGTGCTTAATTTCCTTCTTTTAATTCCTGATGCTAAATGCCAAGTGGTAACACTACACAAATGAGCTTATTGTGTGCAGATATTTTAGCTCCTTCTGCTGATGCATCCAATATATATTTTTAAGGCTCTGAATCGTAAGTTATTGAGTCAAAGCACAAAATGTGGGCAGTTGTCACAAAGAGGTTAACCCTATTCTGACTTGGACTTTTGAAAACGAGTGTTGACTGGGGGTTTGCTGGGGGGTGAGGGTCTACATCTAATGTTTCTGCCCAGTTTCATTAACACATCCTTTGTATTCAATCCTATATTTTAACAGATTGGGCTACCTGCTACTCAACGCTCCAAAATCAAACTGTGCCAGTGCTCTGTTGTACACAGTTCAGTGCATGGTTAGTAATTTGACGTAAAATGTAATATTTATTGATGCCGCAGTAAATCTAAATTCCAACATATGATGAAGTTGTTTGGTTGAGTCAGATAATCAACTCAGTGCTAAGTTCCAAAACCCAAAATTAAAATTGTCTTAAATAGATTTGCTATTAACCCTTTTAAGGCAAATTTGATCAGATTTTCTTCTGCAAATTGGCAACACTGGCATTTTTCCTTTTTTGCTACACACATTCAATAAAATTAATGTCTCTAAAATTCATTTACAAATAAATTAACTATATTTAAACATTATGTTCGCCAATTCATATGTAAAACTATTTCTGTGTGATTAACAAAATACAATTATTTCTATTAAACATAAAAACCTGTGAGGTAAAGTAAGAGTTTGAACACTTTATATATACGCTATTACAACTACTACTTTTAATAATAATAACAATGATACTATTACTACTACTTTTTTGGGGGGGAGGGCGGGCGAAAATATGTTTTGTCCCCCCCACTTTTTTGTTTTGGGGGGCGACTGCCCAGCACCCCCCCCCCCCCCACTTCCGGTGCCTATATGCTGGAGGGTAAGGGTCTAGATCTAATGTTTCTGCCCAGTTTCATTAAAACATATTTAATCCTGTATTTTAACAGGTACAGCTATAGCTGCCACTCAATGCTCCAAGGCCAAGCTGTGCCAGTGCTCTGTTGCACACAGTTCAGTGCATGGTTAGTATTTTGACGTAAGACATAATAATATTTATATTGAATGATTAATGCCGCAGTAAATCTAAATTCCAACATGTGATGAAGTTGTTTGGTTGCATGAGTCTGATAATCAACTCAGTGCTAAGTTCCAAAACCCAAAATTAGAAATTTCTTAATAGATTTGCTATTAATCCTTTTATTTAAGGGCAAATTTGATCAGACTTTCTTCGGAACATTGGTAACACTGGCATTTTTTTTCTTTGCTACACACATTCAACAAAATTAATGTCTCTAAAATTCATTTACAAATATAAATGAACTAAATTTAGTATTATGTTCGCCAATTCATATGTTCATCTTTATTTCTGTGTGATTAACAAAATACTAATGTAGTGTGATCGTAATAAACAAGCATTGGTAAAATGATTTTACAGACTGTCTCACTCATTTTATCACCCCCCCCCCCCCCTTCTCTCACTCTCACTGCTTTTCGACATCCTGCAATACTTATATATGATTGAGCAACCTTTAATTTAAAAAGTACAAACAACCGCAGTCTAATGTACATTGTAAGGTACATGTGCAATGTACTTACATATTTGTTTCTGACCCAATACATGTAATCATAACATTTCTATATCACAATAATTGCCTCTTGACTGCTTACTGAATACACCGTGTTCTAATACATTTTTCCATTTTATAGTTAGATTTGGATTTCACTCTGTAATGATTATTGAAGTTCTTCCTCCAGTTCAACCCAAGATGCTTAACTTAATTGAACCTCCTATCTATATTGAAAGAGAAGTCTGCTATGAATCAGTTGTCTAAATATATTTCATCAATAAACTGCTTGGCTTTCAGTGTGAATAGGCAGTCTAGCTACAAGATTGTCACCCCTCCCCCTCCCCCCCCCCACACACACTTTGATAAAGATAAATGACTCCTACCCCTGTGCTGCCACGGGTAATTGCTGCTAGTACTGTATAATACGTAGCGTTATTTGCTCTTTGTATACTCTGTACACACATGCTATCATATACAGACGTAAAATTACAATGTCTTCAACCTTTGCAAAACTTCCTGGGAGCTTCGGTGTGAAAGAAAAAAATATGTTAATTCTATTCTCTTTGTAAAGATGGTATGGATGGAGGGCTCCGTTGTAACGCAGTGTTTTTTATAACTGAACCGGACTACCCTTCACCTTATAAATGAAGAAATAAAATATACAAATAAATAAATGAAATAAACAATTACTTTTAGAACAGTGATATTCGTTCATTTTGTTTTCTTTCTATTAGGTTTTTTAATAATCTTCTTTTTCCTCTTTTTTTTCTTCTTCTTTTTTATTTCTTCTTCTTCTTCTCCTCCTTTTTCTTCTTGTTCTTCCTCTTGTTCTTCCTCTTCTTCTCCTCCTTCTTCTTCTCCTACACCTCCTCCTTCTTCTGTTTCTTCTTCTTTCCCTTTCTTATTCACCACCTCCTCCTTCTTCTGTTCCCCTCCTTCTTCTTCCTCTCCTTCTTCTTTTTCCCCTTCTTCTTCTTCAACTTCTTCTTCTCCTTCTTCTTCACCTCCTGCTCCTGCTCCTTCTTCTACTTTATCTTCTCTTTAATTCTTCTTTTTCTTCACCTAGCTCCTCCTTCTCTTCACCATCTTTTATTCTTCGTTTTCTTTCAACAGCATCCCTATCTCGTCCTTCCCTTTGATTCCATCTACATTATTTTCTTTCACAATCTCTCGTCAGTGCTGCAGTCATCTGTAGTGTAATGCCAATTGGCGGCACCCGAGCAATATAGACACCTCGTAAACGTAACATGCTATTAACGGAACGAAAAACACTATAAAAGAAGTAATATATATTGGAGGAGGAATGTTCCTTTCCCTCGGCTTAAAGAGATGCTCCAGGCTAAAGATATTTATATCTCATTAAATAGAGTAAAATTCACAGACCAAAATGCTAAAAATTTGATCACCATCGGATAACAAATAATGAAGTTATTGAATTCTAAATGTTTGCACTATTCCGGTGAAACAGTTCTAGGCATGTCTTCATGAATATTCATTAGGTCGGCTGATGATGTCATACCCCCCACTTGTTATTTTGTATTGTATTATATGAATTCTGGGGGCCGTTTCATGAAGCTGTTCGTAAGTTAAGAGCAACTTTAAGAACGACTGGTGAACCTTTCTTTTGGTAAATGGTACTTTCATTGGCAATGCTTTAGTGCGTAAGAAAGGATCACCAGTCGTTCTTAAAGTTGCTCTTAACTTTCGAACAGCTTTATGAAACGTCCCCCAGGTTCATCAAAAAAACTTTCTATCAAGAACTAAAACAATTGGATTGACAACTGATTAAGTGCATTAGTCATTTTAGTTATTTATTGCTGCAACATATTTCATCATAATGGAGACGCATTACATCAACAACAACAAAATACGCAAGCATGGAAAAATGAACAATTATGATTTTATGTAACAATTATAGTAATAGAAAAAAAGAAAAGGGAAAGTGGGGATGTGACATTATCAGCCCCCTAATGAATATTCATGATGACGTGCATAATAACTGTTTTCACAAAGTATAGCTAAATTCCAATGTTAAATAACTTTGTTATTTGTTAACCGACTTTGATGAATTTTTCAGCATTTTACTCTGTGAATTTTACTCTTTTTATCTATAAATAACTTCAGCCCGAAGCACCCCTTTAACATGGAATGTGATAGGTTTCAATTAGCGGGATTGAATGTTGCAGACAAGGCGGTAACCAACGCGGACACAGTATTGTATTTGGATGTGTCACTCCTCTTCATCACGGTAATGTCCCCTCGCTGCCTGGCGCATGCACTTTCATCATGCTCATCGCCTCGGCTCATTGAACATAATAAATCGAAGCACCGCTGATGGTAATGTCCATCGCTACATTATTGTAATGATACAAGGTCAAATGTCAATTTCATGTAAATGAGTGGTGCAGTTGTTTGATGGACTCAAGCACTGCTGATGGCACACTCTTAAAACAAATCAGTCAAATTGACTAGACCAGTATCACTATCAGCTGGGAGCAACTGATATGGCAATCACTGATATTCTAGTCAGAAATAACTCTGTTCTAGTAAAATATGACTAGAAAATAGTCAACTATGACTAGAATAACAGTTGCACCCAGCTGACCCTATTAACTAGTCATTTTTGACTGATTTGTTTTCAGAGTGTAATGTTCATCTTTTCATTATTGCAATAATTCAAGGTCAAAGGTCAATTTAGTGTAAATTAGTGGTACAGTTGATAGAATAATTTGATGGAGTTGCTCTTCAAAGTATTGATAGTTTAAAAAAAAGTGTTTTTGCCAAAGTCATAGCAAGTTATTACATGAACATGTATTTAAACATTAACATCAAAGTATACCTTAAGGGGGGGGGGGGTAACTGTGCGTTGTCTCCAATTTAGTCTGTTATAAATACATAGTCTTAAAATAAACGCTTTCAGGTATCTACTAATACTACAGAGAATACCTATAATTGTATTTGTATAGAAAAACAAAAAATGTTTGGAGACGAAAAGTAATTGTTTTGCTATACTCGGTAACATAATTACTGCGGTATCAAATGTATTGAGTATTTATTATGTTATCATTCAAGTGGGTCTATATTACTGGACTACACAGGCGTTATGGGTCAGGAAACTGGCCAGGTACAGGTATGAGTAGTTGAGGACTCGATTTCTGGTTTGTGTCTGCTTTAAACTGCTACACTGACACCAATGAAACCGATTATAACGTCATAGCAACAACAACAACAATCCGAAACAAGCTTATATCGGAAATAATTCAGCAATCGTCCATGTCTGAGCTTCTTTGCCCTTGATTCAGATATTTCAAGGGGTGTGATTTAGACCCTTGTCCGAGGTAAACTCGTCATGACAGAGCGTTATTCTTCGGGGCAAAGAGAAGAATTCTTCTTTCGGCATATTTGTCATGTCGGCATGGGGAGAGGGAAAGAAAAGTGGAAGAGCGTGTAGATCCGGCGGCAAAATATGACAAATGGGGGTTTTCACCACCGGTCGCAACGCATAACGGATTCTAGGAAAGGGTAAATTTCATGAAAATGTCCGTCAAATGACACAGTAAAACTTGGAGGTTTTGTCGAAAATTGGTGGCCCAGAACAACGCTTTCGTCCTTAGTTTTGGAGCTGACGAGAAATTTCAAACAATCGTGTCGTTTGTCCAGAGTCCAGAACGAAAATTTCCGTTTTTGATTTGCCAATTTTCGATTGGATTTCCATCGTCATGAAGGTCATTTGACAATACATATTCGAAGTTATTGAATCTGTCGTGCGTCGTTGAGCAAAAAAGTCCGTATTGTCAATGGTAAATTGCTAATTTGTCTACTGCCAACTCGTCCATTCACCACATGGTCTATTTTCATTTAGTCTAATGCCATTCCGTCCATCAACATTTCGTCTAATAACTATTTGGTCCAATCATCACTTCGTAAATCAACATTTCGTCTGTGACCATTTCGTCTAATATCCATTTCATTTTCATTCATTTTGCACAATTAACACTTGAGTCCAATTAGACCGAAAGGTATATTGACTAAATAGCTATTGGACCAACTGGTTATTAGACAGAATGGCATGAGACTAAATGAAAGTAGACCATGTGGTGAGTGGACAAACTGATGGTAGACCAGTTGAAAATTGGACGAATTGGCATAAGACGAATTGGAACTAAACCATTGTCAATGACGGCGAATTCGGTCAAGATAGGTATGAAGGGGAGAGGGAGGGGGAAGTTGTGGCAAAGGAAAGTGATATGTAAGAGCAGACCTTTTTTTTCATTCTTAATTTCAAATTGTCTTCAGGCATTATAATAAATTGTTAAGGCGAACAATATGACTTATTTTTCATCTTTGTTTTTTTCAATGAAGGAATCATGTCTAAAGGATGCATGATATCATATTTATAAAAAAAATAAAATAATAACATTCACTAATGTAAGCCTCCGGGACGCATCTAAAATAGATGCCGGGGCTATGATAACATTAATCACTGATCTGAAACGAAGACAATATGACTCGGGGTAATTTTGTTTGGTTTCATATATCGGCAGGGGCAAATGATTCACGTCCCTTTTCCTATCCGACGTCCCAAGCCCTCAATCATATCTCGGTGAGGCAATCAATCACCGGTTCGTTATGGGGTTCGACGTCGATATCCTACCATTGTCCCTTCCCTCCATATCTGGGAGGCGATCAATCTTCCATATAGGGACACGATAAAATAACGGAATATAAATCTCACACCATTACACATCGGGTAATGACCCTCAATTGGTCTTCGGAAAAAGTTCGATATAACAAGAGAGGAGAAAATGAGGGAGAGAGAGAGAGAAAAGCGCGATGAAGCCAGAGAAATCAATCAACGCTTATCTCATCCTGAGCTTCGAAGCGGCAACTGAAACTAGGACAGGGGTAAAGGGAGACTGGGGTGGGAGGTGCCTGGATGGCCGGGGTGGGGTGTGGAAGGGAATAACGGGGCGTGATGGTTCATCATTTTTGAAGGCGAACGCCGATGCATAAGGGGACAATTTTGAAAATCTTGAGCGAGTAAAACGACCAAACACAATAATCTGTTGCAACAGATTGTAACATAATATCCAGCAAATAATGTCTATATTCACCCCTTCCCCCTCTCTCTATTTTTTTTTCGTTCCTGTACCCTTTATTTATCTTTAAAATCGCTATCAAGTACTATTCTTATTTTCTCCTGTGAGGGGTGCCCTCACCCCACCCTCAAATACACGAGAGTAGGTGGAAGACTTGAAAACCTAAAAGCAGGGAACATCTACAGCAAGGTGGATGGATAACGGTGGTGAGAGCGTGCACAGCAAAAACTGTGGTGTTAACCGGTGTACATAGAGGACCACACCAGTTATTTTACACCGGTGTTAAATTGGTGGTGTTAGTTTTACACCTACATGTATAGGTGTTACTACAACACCTTTGGTTGTTACATTTACACTCTTTGGTGTTATGCTCAATCTTTAGGGTGTAATTTTTAAGACCTCAGGGTGTGGTCCTCTATTAACACCAATTGGTGTTAGTTTTAACACCACAGTTTTTACAGTGTGTGTGAGAGAGAAAGAAAAGAAAGAAGATGAAAAAAAAATCCTGTTTTGGGACGTAAAGATATTCAAATTATGGCCACGCGCTAAATGACAGTCACACCTCCTCCAACAAAGGATATAAAATAAAAAGAGTGGGTGGGAGAAGAGAGAGAGAAGGGGGGAGAGTTGTGAACTCAATGGCAGGACAGTAGGGATTGAATTAAACATTGACATACACACGCACGCACGCCCTTACACAGCCACGCACACACACATTATACATAGGCTACACACTCGATTCTAAAACCAGCAATAAATGAGAAAATAATAACACTTCTAATTCTGTTTTACCAAAATCATATCAAATTTTATTCATATTTTCATTTTTTTTCCAAAACAAAGCTTATCCAGTGGTTCCTTCTGAAGCAAATGTACGGAACACTTTTTTTTTCTTTTCATAAAGAATAATCATGAAATATTCAACCAATTTCTTACATAATAACGTACCTCGCGCCACTGTTCATAGCAAAATATTAGCAAACAAAATAAACAAAGATATTCCTCATGATCAGGGTACAATATCATACATGAAATCAACAACGCACAACTTACGATTGCTCTACGACCCGATTTTTAACTAAACCGACACAAAAATATCAGATTGAAAAATGGAACAACCTTCCATGCACTTTTCTGAATCACCAGATAAACTATTAAATGGACATTTGATTCCCCCTCATAGAAATAAGTTAATTCGTATTGATAATGGCGTCTTATCGATCGTAGACTTGCAACAATTTGAGACCACTTGGTCATTATTCCGAATTAGTAACTTGTAAATAATCAGAAAAAGAGTGATATAAGAATACTGATAATCTGAATCTTACATCAAATCAATTTGATATGCAAAACGTCCTTTCTTCCGCAATCGGGTCTTAGGCAAGTCGTAAAGTGTGCTGTGGAAATAAGGACCACGTAAGTCCAAGGTACGAATGGTACAACTTTATCCAACAAGTACATATCATAACCCATTCTTTCTGCATAGTTCCTGCAGAATACGTTATATACGATTCATATTTGGTTTATATCTAGAATTATTACGCATCAACAGGCTGGATAATACGCATGTTAAATATAATGTTTCAGAATACGTATAAAAACATATCCTGTCACTAACAGTCAGTTATTCTGCTTTTTCTTTCAACGATATATCTCAATAACAGCTAATGGTTTTCCTTCTATACATACAGGACTTCATCTAATAATAATAAAGTGATTTCTCTAGCGCACGTATGCACCTTGCTAGGTGCTGAAGGCGCTCCTACATTACCCCGGCTAACCTTGTCTACCGATTCCGGTGCGAATAGCTGTTTGAGAATTAAACTAAGAAAAAAAGAACAAAAAATAAAAGTACGCTGTAACTTATATTTCATTGTTGAATTATAAGACAGGATAGAAAGAGCAAAATGCCAACTATATTGAATTGTCATATCTCAGAAATCTCAATGGCAGGAAAAAGAAGCAACATCTGATTGCTCTGGATAGGCATTATGCCACCCCCCCCCCGAAAAAAATAAATGAATAAAAATAAATAAACCAATGGAACATAAAGCCCTTGGGATTATATATATATATATACTTTAACAAAATGTTAAAGTACATCGCGTGTATTACATAAACGAGGGATATCATTGTGCCAAATTTGAAGAAAAAAAAATCTTCCATTGACACTTTTTTTTTAAATAAAGATATCGAGATTATCGTCATAGAAGTTTACTACATCAACAATACAACAAATTTTACTATCAAGATTTATGGATTGCAACGTATTGAAACAACATGAAAACATTCTCTTCGAAATTAAGGGAATATGCCATAAATTATTCACCACATTTTTTTGTTTTCTAAACTATGAAGCGTTTCCATTTTCTAAATTGGTTTTGAAGTGATTAATGGTATCACATTAATATCATAAATCACGTTATATTGAGGAAAAGTAATAAAACGGTTTTGTACATAATTAAGAACAGACTTGATGTCAACTCTTGTCAGCTCTTTTTCTAGTTTCTAGTGTTTGTAGTCTTTTCCTGTTATTTTATTTAGGGGGGGGGAGCTCTAAACCATCACTCCATGTTATAAAACCCACAAATAAAACATTAACATTATTTTCACACTGCCATTACACTCTATAAATATTAGAAAGAACATAGGGGTTTTTACATTCGCTCTTTGTGTACATGCAATACTAGACACGCACTTGTGCCTCTAATAAATCATTTGAAATACATCCTAAAACAAATGCAGCAAGAAATACAATGTGATTTTCATTTTTCTGCCACCAAGGTAATTTCAAATTCACTAAGAACTTCAAAATTAAATTCTACTTCTCACTATGATTTATTTATATATAAAGAATATTATCATAAGGGATGAATGGTCAAAACTGTCAAAAAACGAATCTCTCTTGTTTTATGTGGAATACAAATATGGGAACCGCCAAATAAAAAGAAGAATAAGAAAAAGAAACACAAGTATATTCCAATTCCCCTATAAAGTTTTTACCATGTACAACTTTCAAAATATCAATGTACTTTAAGAAGAAGATAGAAATTTGAAGTTTCAAAACTAGTTTAAAACAAATGTTTCCCCCAAAATAAAAGAATATTTTTAATATAAACAATAATATTTAATGCAGTAATAAAAGCAGTAATAATGACAGGCTAGTATAACTAAAAGATATACAATAAAAAAAGAACACCTACAAATCATATATTACGAGGCACATCTTTTATCTAGCCTTTAGCAAAGGCTGAAGTTTTCAGCATAAACTACTGTATACTGCCTGTATTTTTTACATGTTCTCACAGAAAAGAACATCTACAGTCTATCATCTCTCAATTCAACTGAAGTGAAATCATTCCACTCCAATTCGTCTTTAAGTTACATATTAATGCTAACATGCCCCCCCCCCAAAAAAAAAAAAAATCAAATAAATAGATAAATGACATACATGTAGAGCCCGTAGAGAAATGACAATGCAATTACGTTTTCATAGATATCATTTTAACCTTAAACACGGCCCTCAATCCTGGCAAAAACTGTTCCCCAAGGATTCATTCTAGGGCCAATCTTCTTCCTGAACGATTTAATATGGTAATACTTGTTTTTGTGTGCTGCAATGGGAGATCTGCAAGGATTGGGTGAATTCTAAATGACTGGCCAATGGGGTTTGGGTATTGAGGAGCAGAATATATGCGAGGATGATGGTAGGAGTCCTGGCGATGGAGGATTAGCGGAAGGGAATGGTGAGATAGGGATGGTAGGAGATATATGATACTAGAAAGGGATGAAAGAAATGTGAAACTCACAGACTAAAGGATGACATTATAGTGGAAGAGGATGGTACATGAAAAAGGAAGAGGGCAAAGAGATGGAAACAAGAAACTACAGAATGGAGATAACGAAAGAGGGACGGTAGGAGAGATGATGCTGGAAATGGATAAAGAAATGAGAAACTAAAGGATTGCATTATAGGGCGATTCCATACGTGTCATACAGGACTAGTAACTGATTGCTTGAGCAACAATTATCATTTTGTGGCAATGATAGAGCTCTAGTGGTGAGTCATGTGACAGAAAAATGACAAGAAACAAAAAAGTGTTGTTTAAGGGTGAATTAAAGGAGAAAATGTTGTATGTCTACGGGATACAGAGATATCCCGTACGACACGCAACATTTTCACCTCTTATTCCCCCACGGACAGAATATTTTGTTCTCATTTTTTTCACAAGACTATCATGTAGCACTTTATCATTACCACAAAACAAATTGAAGTCCCTTGTTTGGAGAGTGGGTGAGAAAATGTTGTCAAAATGGCAGATTTTTCTAGGAAAGCATGGAATCACCCTATAGAGGGAGATTATACAGGGGAAAGGGAGAGTGCAAAACAAAGGAAGAAACAATCTACGGATGTTGTAGAAAGAGGGACGAGGGGGGGATAGCCTCCACTAGGAACAAGAGTACAGGATGATCAATGATAACAATAAGAGTAATAACAAGATGGATCTTGGACCGTTTTGAAATATTTACATTAATTGAATATATTTCATGATAACTTAGGTTGTCCTCAATAAAAAGTTTTGTTTTCATTTTTACTATTCCTTCTACTTGTGCAACTTAATTGTACTTTTCACAGACATACTTTGATATTGGTTTTGTTTTTGTCTGAATGTGCCATCATTTAATCATAATGTATGCATTTATGATATCTATATATCTATGCATTTTAAGAAATAAATGAAATGAATTGTAAAATTGAAAGCCTTAATAGATAATAGATATTAAATGAGAAATAATTTCATATCAAATATCCTTCATAAGTACTCATCTTAGCCAGAACACAATACCAAAAGGGTTCCGGTAAGTGTTTCATGAATTACGTGTGACTTTATGATTGACTGGTGATCCTTTCTTAAGCTATAAATCAACATCAAAGATAATATAGTGTATATCATTTACCACAAGAAAGGATCCCCAGTCATTTGTAAAATCCCTAATAACATATGAACACCTTTGCATCATCTGAAATATGGTAGGCCAATATGTATGCCCTAAATTGTTTTTACGGCGTTTGTGATTAAGAAAATATGCAAATATTGACAATTGTTTGTTATGACAAAAAACATCAGTGGAAATACAGTATAATTCAAGGGAGCATTTCATCGACATTTTTGTCAGACACACTGTTAAAAAAACCCTGATTTTACAGAAAAATAAAAGAAGATTTTGCAGAAAGCAATACCAGAATCATTCTTTAAATTCATGAAACAGGAATTTTTCTGTTTTTCTGTTAGAAAAAGGGGAAAAGAGTGCTTTATTTAAGGAAATTTGTAAGATTACACACACCAAATACCAATTTCCTGTAAGATTACGCAATCTGGTAAGATTACAGGTGTTCTCGAGACTCTGCTGCAGAAACTTCTTTTAGTTTAAGGATAAATTTTCTAACAGTGCACGTTGTCAGGGTCTGACAACTTACCTTGATTTTGATTGGCTGAGAAGCACCATTACTATGGCAATTGCAATGTTAGAAAATTTAACCTTAAAATAAAAGAAGTTCCTGCAGCAGAGTCTCGAGAACACTTGTAATCTTACCAGATTGTGTAATCTTGCGTAATCTTAGGATATTGGTATTTGGTGTATGAAACCATACAAATTTCCTTTAATAAAACACCATTTTCCCCTTTTTAAACAGACTTAATCTGTTAAATTGCAGAAAAATTCCTGTTTAATGAATTTACAGAATGAGTCTGTTATTGCATTTTACAAAATCTTTTCCTTTTTCTGTAAAATCAGGGTTTTTTCAACAGTGTGTCAGATAACACATATATTGTTTGATAAAACATCTACCAAGTCCTTCCATTCAAGCAATCCCCAGTTATGTTTATTAGGCCTATGACTTATAAAAAAAGTCAAGAAGAGCCTTAAGCACCGTACAGTTTGTTTCTGGTTAATCACAAACTCATGAAACTTTATGAGCCACACAAAAGTGAGAAAATCCTGCAGCAATGATTTCTAAGGAGCGAAGAGGGGAAAGAAAAAATCTTAGAATCTCACATGAATCCAAAAGGAACATTCACAATAGCACTATAATTGCCAAATTTGCCCAAAGCTGAGTTTGGATTATATGGGTTAAATTCATTAATGCTAGCAAATGTCAGATTGCCCACAGCAGCATTGTTAATCACATGCAATAAAAATTCTTAAAGAACTTGAGGTAAAACGTGCATGTATTTATGACCAGAGTGATTCTGAAAAAAGGGTAATCATGTTAAAAATAAAGAAGACTAACTTCTTCATTTTTATACACAGCAAAAACTGTGGTGTTAACCGGTGTACATAGAGGACCACACCAGTTATTTTACACCGGTGTCAAATTAGCGGTGTTAGTTTTACACCTATAGGTGTTATTACAACACATTTTGTTGTTACATTTACACTCTTTGGTGTTATGTTTAATCTCTAGGGTGTAATCTTAACACCTTGGGGTGTGGTCCTCTATTAACACCAATTTGTGTCAGTTTTAACACCGCAGTTTTTACAGTGTATATAAATACTGCAGGGCAAGAGGCAATGCCTCTGGAGATGCATGCAAATATTCAATGTGAGGAACATCCTCTGGCAATATACAAGCCATGTTCTTGCCACATACACATTATTTGGAATAATATGCAACTGCACGACATGAAGGTGCAAGATATTAGAATCAGCCCTTCAAGCAAGTTACATGATTCCAGCCAGTAAGCTGAAGAAGGTTTGCTGTGATTGAATAAAGAAATGTAACACCAAAAGTCTGTCTCAGAGGATGCTCCAGGCTGGAAATATTAATATCTAGAAATAGAGTAAAATTTAGAGCAAAATGCTGAGAATTTCCTCAAATAACTCTGGTAAAGGCCCAAGAAGCACAAAAATATTTTAAAGTCTAGAAAGGATATGAAAATAAAATTTTATCACAACCAAATAGGAAACACTTGATTCAAGAGAGTGTAGGTAACATTATGTTGACTAAGTGTACATCCAGTTGAAGACTCAAAACATGAAAATTATGGGACATCATTCATAGAGGTTAATAGTTTCGGAAACCAAATGTCAGAAATGAATTCCTGAGAGGGGAGGAACAAGCAGTCGGTTATAAATCATGGGATCTGTTCAAATGTGAGCCTCATGAATGAAATCTGCAATAAATTCTTGTTGGAAGTTAAAACATTCTGTTGTAAGTTATTTACAATAATACCAAAAAAATGTGCAAATCAAGGGAAATTTTGATATGTAACGACGACTGTGAAATTTGGCTAGTAGCTTCAGCCCAGATTCTTTTTTTCTTCACATATTTATCCTGCAAAATGGTAAACTTGGGGAAATCAAAATAATACATAGAACTGCAGTAGATTGAGAGATGAAATAAAGGATTCTAGGATGAAAAAAACCCCAATAATTTCAACTTTCTGTCATAGCCATGGATTTATTTATGATTTCTGGTAAAAAAAAAGGTTTTCAATGAAATACGCTGTATTTTCATTGAAAAAAACTACAGTATATCTGCTAAATGAAGGTACATTTGGCACCACTGTAAAGCATTTGACTACAGATGAAGACAATATGAACTGAAGCCCTAGCACAATTTGTCCGTAGTAGGCAAACTTATAAATGGCCTGCAAGTCGGCCTGGAAATATAGTTCTAAAGTTTGTATTGTTGTTAAAGTACACATAGAATGGTCATCATCTCAAAAAGAAATAACTAGCAAGTTTTAGAGTTTCACCCTCAATAAATGGTCTTGCTGTTTTCATTGTGGGCTTTTCATAGCTATTCAAATGAGTATTTGGTACTTGGAATGAGCTATGACGGTAATTTAAGTTTTACGTATCAAAAAAGCATGCCAACTTGCTGACTCAATTTCTTCAAGTTCAAATTAGGCGGTTGACCACAGCTGAACAGCTTACACAGAGTTTACCTTGTTGCCCCGACACTAAAACACAGTAGTAGAGCAGTCCATGATTCACATACAAGTCATTCCTCATGGTCTATCAAATTTCTGTTAAAAAAGAGGGAAAAGGGAAAAGACATAAAAAATATATTCATATGCCACACATGTTGTATCCTACAAACTAGACCCTGTTATGAATCTCTTAATAGTAAAAACAAGTTATTCATGGTATATATATCATGAAGATCATGAAGCTTTCCAAAATTAGAAGTCATTATTTTTCTAACCGCACTTGTGAAAAAAAATCAACTTGCAATAATCTGAACATGGGCAGTTTGTATTAATTCTTGGTCTGTTAATGCATTTTTATATTATCATATGAAGGTCTTGATAAAAACCAAGTTATGAGAGTGATTTATAATTCCATTATTATTTCCGTATTTGTACTATTGTATTATTGCATAGAATGCATCTTCATAGCAGGTGGACAAGGTCGTGAAATTAGAAAAAAGGTGCTATATGATTTTTTAATCATTCATCTTTTCTAACGCACAGTGGCCATATTTTTCACTCCCTTTAAATTTTACTTTTTAAAGAATTGCATTTATTTAAAGATGGAATATTCATGTATTTATGTAACCATTTCCTCCTGCACCTCTTCCCCAATTCTTCTTATTCTATTATCAGTTTCATGGGTATAAAACAAGATTGATGGACAATTTTCATTTATCACATTTCTCACATTACTTTATTAAAAATCATATGAACTACCAGAGTCCATTTGTATGGAACTTCCTCCCTTTTGAAATGAAAAAAAATGTAAATCATTTAAATATTTTCAAAGATTGTTATCGTAAATTTCTGAAAAGGAGAAAAGAAGAGGGAGGCAAAGAACAAAACAATGATGATGAAGAAAATTATGAAAAGGAAGAGTAAAAGAATGATTTTTTTTAAGAGGAAAAAGAAGGGGAAAAAATGAAAAATAAGAAATGAAGAAGAATGAGGAGGAGCAGCAGGGAAGTAGACCATTGTGGACAAAGAAGAATTAACACAAACATGAGAATGAATAGAAGAGGAACAAACAAAGGATAGTGAAAATGCAAAAAGAAGAATTATAAGAGGATGAAAAATACTACGAAGAAATAAAAGATGAAAAAAGCTTAAAGTAAAAAGGGAAGGAGTGGAAGGGGAAGGGAGAGAGAATAAACTGAAAATCAAAGAAAGTATACATTTATAATGTAAGAGTGAAGAAAGAGAGGCAGAAAAAATAACATTAGAGAATGCTTGCAGATAACTCTCAGCCACAAGGCTAATAGGGATAACTAAAAGGGATAAAATGGCAGTGTTCTCCCCCCCCCCAAAAAAAAAGAGAAAGATCTGCAATGGAAAATCAAAAACATATTGGAGAACAAATCCTAAATGCATTACTTCATTATTTCCCCCTTTTTTTCTTGGAGGGGGGGGGGGGGGGCAAAGAGGAAGGAAGGGGGAGGTAATATTTTAAATAAAAATAAAGCATGATATTTCTCCAAACCCCCTGTTTTCTAATGAAACCTCAAGGAGCATTAAGATTTGCTGTTTTTATTGAGATTACATAAATGGCACTCTCTAACTAAAATCAATAAACAGTCATATTTCACTTTTACGTAAAAGCAGATTTGGTAGTTATTTATTGCCTCAAGTATCTGCATTAAAAGTAGAACTTGAAAGCAGTCGAGGGCCTGTTATGTACGTCATGCCTGCTAGCTAGATCCCATTAGCACTTAATTCTGAGCAAAAAATCAAGCTCAATGTATGATGCTAATGTATAGGCCTCAGAAAAGATCCTTGTTTTCGGAAACTTCCAATGAAAGGCATCGTAATTCTACCACCTATCAGTAACCTACACATGAGAAAACAGATACTGTATATACATAATTATAATAGTACATTTCTTCAACTTTCAACTTTGAATTTCTCAAGCTAGGTAATATTTTGTAAAGTCGGTGGTTGAGAATTCCATTGTGCTGGTGCAGCTTTTTGGAAAGCCCGATCCCCATATGATTTGGTCTTGACAGTAATTTCAGAGAGAAGATTTTGTGAGCTAGAACGAAGATTACGCTTGGGTTTATGAATCTGGACAAGTTCTTGAAGATAAGCAGGGACAATACCATGATACATATGTACATGTACATGAGGTACATAAACAAAAACAAAGAACTTTGAGTTTGAGCCCATGGCATTATATATCAATTGTTTTAATACATAACCTACATATATCCACGCTTAGAAAAAAGGAAGAAGACATTAAAAAAAAAAATAGGAAAAAAAGGAGATGAAGACAGGAAGAAGATGATGAAAATGAAGAAGAAAAAGGAAGGATGACGGGGGAAAAGTACGAAGGAAAAAGAGGAGAAAAAAAGAAGAAAAAAGACTAACAAGAAGAAAGAACAAGAAGAGGGAAAAGTAAAAGAATGACAAAGAAAAAGAAAAAGAAGGAGGATGAGGAAGAAGATGACGAGAAGAAGGAGAAGAAGAAGAGGAAAAAGAAAGCAAAGGAATGAAGAAGAAAAACATAAAAAATATGAGAAAAAGGAAGATAAAATATGGAGGAAGGGAGAATGTGTACCTCACCCATTACCTAATCGGGTATTCATTAAAACACAGACTGTATTGAATTTAAGATAGAATTCAATTATTAATGAATGGGGATTCATCACAAGAATATTGTCCATCTTCTATTATGGCAAGCAAGACGAACACAAATAACCATATTCCTGACCTGAATACAGAATATATAAGAATTTTTTTTCCTTGCTCATTATCTATAGTGTTTGAACATTTCATTCATATTTATCATATCATACAAGAAGTTGTCAATTCTGACAACTTTCCTTAAATTTGATTGGCTGAGAAGCACCTACTATGGTAACTATCAGTCAGAAGAAAAAAAACGGGACTGCCAGACGGACAGAAAATGTCTGACAGGTCCTTTTGTGATGCCAGGAAAAGATTTCATGGGGGATAGGGGAGATTTCACTCCCAAAATGCTCAAAAAAGCCCTGGTACAACCCCGTTCACTGCAAAGCTAAAGCTCAAAGCTTATCAAAAATTGTGCAGATTTAGGCTGTAGTAAATTGTGGATAGCTGGCCTCAAAACTGAAAAAAAATTGCCTGGCCTGATGTTAACAGACACTCTTGTGTATAACTTCTATATTTCTTCCTGGAAGTGCATTTAAATGACCTTTTCAACACAATAATTCAGGACACAAAATCTGAAAGTCTCTTTAAATCCAATTTCAATAGTCAAGATATCTACTTCATTTTAATTGTTTTCAATTTCACTCATGTTTCTTCAAATAGACTCAACATGAGATCTTGGTTCCCACCACTGACCAGCATAAGCAATACATGAAGACAAAGGGCGATTTTGCCCATTTGACAGCCCAAATCGCCCCTAAAATTCCTGAAATTTGATGCTTTGGTGCGACGACCATTTTTCTAAAGATCTGCCACAAACAATATTCAAATATCCAAATCGCCCCTAAAATTCCTGAAATTGGATGCTTTGGTGCGACGACCATTTTTCTAAAGATCTGCCACAAACATTATTCAAGAAAGTTTAGAAAATCATTTTCTTCAGACAGTATAGTCGAAAAATAAGAAAAGATTTTACAGCATTATTGCTCGTCGTTGTACAAAATATAGCCCTTGAAATGAAAAACAAATCCGCCCCCCTAAATTGGGTAATTGCCCCAATGTGGATACAAAAAAGCCCCTAAGAAAAAAATGTATTCCTACCCTAGTTCCCACTTCAAAAAATAAAGACTGGTAATGAACTCACCTTAACCTCTTCTCTAGTGCATTGAGTGGTTGCTTACTGACGAAACGTGAGAAATGGTCCAGCACGAGAGGGAACTTCCCTAAGGGTCTAGTCCCCTAAATTGGGTAATTGCCCCAATGTGGATACAAAAAAAGCCCCTAAGAAAAAAATTTATTCCTACCCTAGTTCCCACTTCAAAAAATAAAGACTGGTAATGAACTCACCTTAACCTCTTCTCTAGTGCATTGAGTGGTTGCTTACTGACGAAACGTGAGAAATGGTCCAGCACGAGAGGGAACTTCCCTAAGGGTCTAGCGATGGCTGTGTCACTTACGATGCAGATTGCTTGGGCAAAGAGATGGACGCATTCCATCCTAAAGTTAGAATGTGAGGGAGGTGAAGAAAAAAAACACAGACGCATCATTTCAAGTCTACTTCTTCTTCTACTTCCTGTAAAGTACAGACTGCCGTTGGCATATTATCGTACTTGTTGTGCTTGTCAAGTGCCCAAATGAATAGTGCGAGTAAAAATCTCTGCAAGACTATGTGCCGCTAAAAATAGAAGAGGGTTAAAGATTAATATAAGTTTTGGTAACGATCTCACACTTTGAGTTCAAACAAATTCCAATAAAATGATCACCCAAGTGTTTTTGTGTGTGAATATGGCAAATGGCTCTGGGAAAAACTGTGTAACTGCGGAGAAATGAGCAAAATAAGCACAGAATTCCATATTCAGGAATTTGTCCAAGCAATATGAATACACAGTCCCACATCTGCCTTTGTGTGTTAGCGATCAGCTAAGATTCCTTGATTTCACAAAGATAAGTTTATTTCAATGTACCAGATCTAGCTCTATAACAATATGGTGGCAATTAACCTTGATTTTTATAAAGACTTTCTCATGAAATAATTGTTTTCTGCAACTTTCTTTTACTTTTAGAGGATAAAAAAAAACTGTAGATCTAAATATTGATAGGCAAAGTATATGGTACTGCATGTACATATGTAAGTTACCTACAATTTTTTTGTACACACATTACACAAAAAGGTAAAACTGGTGAATATTATCCTGACCCACGACTCCACACTAATTCTTTTTCTACTGGGCTAACATGATCAGGTCGGACCAGTAAGTACACAGTTTTTCCTTTTTTATACTGGTCCCAAAAATTAAGAAAAACAACAAAAAAGGCATGGGTTTATTCTGCTGTCTTTTATTGCTTATTGTTACCCCCTCCTCCCCCCCCCAAAAAAAAGTATGCACACACATACAATATAATTCATGAGAGCTATTTCTCAGTTTTAGAGAGTCAATTTTTGAGACGAGAGACCCATTTCTTTTAATTTACCAAAGAGACAAAAATGTCATTTACATCAGTTTGATATATTTTTTAATGGTCATGTCGGACCAGTATTCTGGCTATATCTGAAAAGTTACTGGCACGACGGCAATTTTTACTGGCCTGGGACCATTTGGGCCAGTGTCGCGAGCTGCGTTGCCAATGAACTATTGGTTGACATTGTACAGGTAAAGAGTTCTGCTCATTTTCAATATATATATTTTGTGTTACATTTGGTATATAAAAATCTTTCATTTTTGTATGTAGTGTGGTAAGTTTAACGGTACACCTTTTTTTTCATGGGCAAGTGTTGGTCTTGAAAAGGACCACCCAAACTCTATGTAATCTTTATTTCTTACATGTATGTATTTCTATCATTTTGCTTCATGCTGTATGTTGTTGAATTTATTGAAAAATTATTAAGATGGAATGTGCAAATTTGGTTGAATTTCTAATGAGTGACAGACACAAATTTTCTCTAAAAATCAATAAAATATTGACAGAGCACATCTGACATACATGTACTGCCTAGTGCTATCTTAGGGAGATATGAACATATACTTTGCATTTGACATACTGTAATTTTTTTAAATGGGTTTTCCACAAAGCATCACTCTGAAGAATAGATGCGGGAGAGAAATGATTTTTGTAATGAGGGCGTTGTGGTCTAGGGTTGTGACTCGTCTTTCAATCTGAGGGACGTGGGTTCGATTCCCAGCCACGATGTGATTTCCTTCAGCAAGAAATTTACCCACATTGGGCTGCACTCAACCCAGGTGAGGTGAATGGGTACCAAAGGGGAAAAAATTCCTGGAATGCCAAGGCATCTTTAGGCTTTAGCCGGGGTAATGATAATAACAACATTATTGTAACATGCTGTTGAATATAATATTGGGCAATATGAATGGCTATGCAGTTTGAGTTGGGCCCATTTCCTCCAAAATCGCACTGTTTCATTCAATTGCATTTTTTTTCTTATGTTTTGCATCCTATACCAATAAAAGTGTATATATATATTGACAAATGAAATTGTCTGAAGAATTAAAAAATACAATCAGAAAAGGCATAGGCAAAGTCTTACAAATTTAAAAGTCAAAATATGTCGAAAACTGTGAAAAAATATACTTCCCAATAACTATTAGAATCAGAAAAACTTTACACCCCATAGGAAAATAACATGCATACTTCAACTCTTTAGAGTGACACCTTTCCAATGATATATAAATTGTTAGGGATAACTCGTACCAAAATAACTTTGCGAATTGATCTTTTAAGACAAAATTTCACGTCGCCATTTTTTGGGTAAATATGTAACAATGCCCGATTTACCCCAAAAATATTATGTAGTCTTGCCTAAAGTACTTCAGGTGCATGAATATACTTGCAAACACTAACCAGTATATCATAAAATTTTTACTGTGGTTATTATGAATATAAAATGAGTTCATTTAACTCAAATAGTGGAATTTGTCATCTCTTGGCTTAAAAACCGGTGGACCAAAGATTGACAACTGAGAGTCGGGTTTAACCATGGTTTAACATAAACGCAGGAAAAATATGAACGCACAGTGAAAGTTTCTTATAACTTCTTCAGCTTAAACTTAGTGTGAAGTTGGCAAAACTCTTGTAAGCATGCACAGATCTCTTTTGTCATAATTGCTTCTTATTCACAGTGATTAACACGGTGATAAATTGGCAAACTTC
The DNA here is from genome assembly GCF_018143015.1 of Lytechinus variegatus. Classification (NCBI taxonomy): domain Eukaryota; kingdom Metazoa; phylum Echinodermata; class Echinoidea; order Temnopleuroida; family Toxopneustidae; genus Lytechinus; species Lytechinus variegatus. The sequence continues at coordinate 12,131,450 of NC_054758.1, read as the reverse complement.
TTTTTTGTGATAGGGTTTCTAAAATGAAGTCCAGGTCTGTACAGCGTGGATGTGCACGTTCTGTTCTGTATCAACATCTCTACCTTTGCAACACAATACACGTGCACGTACATGTAGGGTCTTCATGGCAACTTTGTAAACACCGCAATTTGAGGTTTACATGTAAGAGTACATCTGAACAAGATGTTGAAAGCGTGAAGATAAACACTTGGGATGTTGAAGATGCCTAAACGTCAAGATAAACACCCCGACAACGGGGGTAAACTGATCGATTCTTTTTCCCCAAGATCGTTGCGATGCCGTGATTGGATGGGATGTGGGGGAATATGTCAAAACTGTCCCAGAGATGAACTAGCTAAAATTAGTTGTCTTTCTACTTTCAAATTGCCAAAGTAGGTTGACTTGTGCTCCCAGATGTATTCTCTTTTGTTGGGATAGAAATTGAAAGTGAGTGGCACTTTAGTTGATGCCTGTATAAACAGCTGCGTAAGAGCAGACAGACTCGGGCGATCTGAGAGAGAGAGAGAGAGAGAAGGTGAGAGAGAGAGAGAGAGAGAAAAAGAAAGAAGGGGGAAGAGAAGAAGGAGCAAGAAAATGATAGTAAAGACTAATGGAAGCATTACAAGAAACTTCCAATCATTTGCCATCAATGTCGCATCCCAAAATCAATCAAATGTCTCGCAATTGATTGCAAATTCGCACTCAAGTGCTGGTCTACTTTCCAAACAAAGAAGCATCAAATTGATTGGCTAAAGTTAAAATTAATCTATCAATGGTAGATTTAGCGAGGGAAACCTGCAATTGAAACTTGAATCTAAATATTTTCTTGTAACATCCCATGAAAGAGCATCCAATAGAAATTGAAAGAGAGAAAATAGAGAAGAGGAGAGGAGAGGAAAGAGAAGAGAGAGAAGAGATGAGAGAAAAGAGAAGAGAAAGGAGAGAGGAGGAGAGGAGAGGAGAGAGAGAGGAGAGGAGAGGAGAGGAGAGAAGAGAAGAGAAGAGAAGAGAAGAGAAGAGAAGAGAAGAGAAGAGAAAGAGAAGAGAAGAGAAGAGAAGAGAGACGAGCAGAGAAGAGGAAGAGGTGATAGGGAGGAGAATAAAGTGGTATATAAAAAAAAAGAGAAAAACACAGAGAGGGGGAGAGAGGGAGAGAGAAATCAAGAGGTTAAGTGAGAAACTCTAGAATGAAGAGTGTCATACATTGAAAGGCATCCCAAATGACTCTTGACAATGTTACAGAGATAGTTTTAGAAAAGAGAGGTCTTTATTGGCAATGTTCAAATATCAATTGGACAGATTCAGTTCAGTAAATACCCAAAGAACATTCTATTTGATGTATTACCATCACTGAAGGCCAACAAAGTTTCCCCCATGTTTCTCGAACTATCAGCCGTCTAGAAGTACAGTGTTCCAGTTTTTGTTGATTTCAGCTAACATGATACATTGCAGAATAAGACAAATTGTACTTCTAGAAATTTGACACCATTTCCATGTCCCAGTGTAGTACATGTATTCCTGAAATCATAATAATCAGACTCTAATTCATCTATGCGATGAAGAAATAAAATAAAATCTTTGTTTTGAAATATCTAATTTGGTATTGGAATTAACTGAATAAAGAAATAAAATGAAATATTTGTTTAAAAATATTGAGCCAGAAATTCTCCATTAACATCCGACTTTTTTCATTTATTATGATTTTTGTTTAGTATCTGCAGTTATTATTTTTAATTGAAACAATGGGACAAGTTTGAGGAAGAAAGCAGGCTAACCTACCAAGAAAATGGTACCTTAACGCATTAACATAGTAGTAGTGGATATTAAATTACTCTGAAGAAATTTCTGAATAAAAGAAAGTAAAGAACATTGCATTTTTCATGAACTCTTAAGCAGTCAGGTCAAATTCCATGACTTTCATCAACTAAACCTTATCCATCTTGTCATTCTCTCAACATTTCCCCTGTAACTCTTTCTCTCTTTCACAAACATCTCCACGACTCCAATCCCCCTTTCCATCAACATATATTTGCACATTTATTTACAGCTCAATCTTCCAGTCTCTCCCCTGGGGACAACTGACTGCAAAGACATCAAAGAACCTTCACTTCTGCTCATCCTGCAGAAAACAGATTTCTGACGGTTTAAAACCAAATTACGCTCATTCAGATACCCTGGTACCACTAATTTTTGCATACAAGAAGTGAAATTTGAAAATATAACCCTCATCAAAGATTGACAAATTACACGTTTCATTCAAATGCTAATTAAAAATAAGAATTGAGGGTTTTTTCTAATTCCAAGCTCTCCCCTCCCTCCCTTCCCCCCCCCTTTATTATCTCCTCTTTCTCATCCCATCGATCTCACCGGACCCCCCCCCCTTCTCTGTCTATCTCATTCTCCCCTTCCCCTCTCCTATATCATCTCCGACCCTGCATCATCTTTCATTCGCTCCACTAAGTGTATTTACAGAATCAATATCTTCAATCAGGACATTTACACAGCAATCTTGTAACTTCAACTGTTCATCTGAAACATCATGAATATCCACGCCACGTACATGCTAACACTGAATGATGTAAAAAAAAACATTTGTTAGACTTAACACTATTTCCTCCCCTTTTTCCAGATTATCATTAGTATTGTTAATACTATTATAATTAGTAGTAGTAGTACTACTACTAATACTACTAGTACTACTACTCCTATTATTATTTAGTAGTAGTAGTACATGTAGTAGTAGTAGTAGTACATGTAGTAGTAGTAGTAGTACATGTAGTAGTAGTAGTAGTAGTAGTAGTAATATTAGTGGTAGTGGTGGTAGTAGTAGTAGTAGTAGTAGTGGTGGTGGTGGTGGTAGTGGTAGTAGTGGTAGTAGTAGTAGTAGTAGTAGTAGTTGTAGTAGTTGTAGTAGTTGTAGTTGTAGTAGTAGCAGTAGTAGTAGTAGTAATAGTAATAGTAGTAGTAGTTGTAGTAGTAGTAGTAGTAGTAGTAGTAGTAGTAGTAGTAGTATTTGTAGCAGTGGTGGTGGTGGTAGTGGTAGTAGTGGTAATAGTGGTGGTAGTAGTAGTAGTAGTAGTAGTAGTAGTAGTAGTAGTAGTAGTAGTAGTAGTAGTAGTAGTAGTAGTAGTAGTAGTAGTAGTAGTAGTAGTAGTAGTAGTAGTAGTAGTGGTGGTGGTGGTGGTAGTAGTAGTGGTAGTAGTAGTAGTGGTAGTAGTAGTAGTGGTAGTAGTAGTAGTAGTAGTAGTAGTAGTAGTAGTAGTAGTAGTAGTAGTAGTAGTAGTAGTAGTAGTAGTGGTAGTGGTAGTGGTAGTAGTAGTAGTAGTAGTAGTAGTAGTAGTAGTAGTAGTAGTAGTAATAGTAGTATTCATATTTTCATTATCATTATTCTTCATTGTTCCGCAGGACATTAATGATGGAAAATGGAGTGGAAAACAGAGACCCTGTCTAAAGAATTGAAGACTATCTTGCTTGCAGATATCAGTTTGTTCAACATAGGGAAATATGTGTTGTCCACAAGGCTCAGTATTAGGGCCAACATTGTTTCTATTATACATAAATGATCTTCCATCACTTTCAAATTTTGTAATAGTAGCTTTGATATTTGCTGACGACTCATTATCTTTTTCACATCTTTCCAACTGGACAGGATGAAAGTGATACCAATGAGATAAATACTATATAAAGTACAAAAATGGTGTGTTGAAAATATTAATAGAGCTCTATATTAATATCTATCAACTCTATGAAAACAAAATTTATGTAAATTAGCAGTAGAAGAAGGAATGTTAAGTTGCATGGTCATATTAGACCAGATGGAGAGGAATTGGAAGAAGTTGATGAACTTTTGTGTATAATAATTGATAAGCATCTGTCGTGGAAAGGCCATATACAGATGAAACTCAAGTATACGTTACAAAAATAGGAATTTGTTCCGGTTATGACATTTCGTACCCAAATTTACTTTGGTACTATTACACAAGCTTTAGAGCCACATCTCACTTATGGCATTGAGGTGTGGGGGAATACATTCATGAACAAGAGCAGCCTAAATTGTATATCTTTCCCAAAAAAAGTGCAGTGCGTGCAATAACCTTTAGTCACTGCAAGCTCATTCTCGGCTTTCTCGCCCTTATTTAATGATTTAAAGATTTGCATAATCTATCAGTATGTACCTTGATCTGCGGAATAATTACCTACCTTACTCTTTAGCAGATTATTGTAACCTAATTGAGCACAATTATCCAACTAGACAGAAGAAAGGCCAACAAGTAAATCTTACAAGACTAAAAACATCTCAAGGCCATTTTTTTTCCTTTCTAGGTAGTGATTTCTGGAATAAAGTACCAATTGAAATAAAATTGAAGAAATCATGAACAGGTTTTAGGAATTCTCAAAAAAATATTTGTTTTCACAAATTCACACCACCAACATGTAAGTCTAATTACAATTAAGATACTTAAAAAATGTTGATAACCCTTTACAAGGAGTATATTGCAATTTTTTCCTTCTTAAATATGCATTTTGTAAAATTTTGGGGGTCAGGCTCTACTAGCACTTGTGCTATTTTCTGGTCCCATTTACCATGGTATTTGTACATGTGTAACTGTTATGCAATTTTTTTTCCTTAATCTGTAAATATGTGAATATTGTTCGTAAATGAATAAATCAAATCAAAATCAGATTTGCTCAATATCAATGTGACTCTAAAATTCTGAACATTTTATTTTTGAAAAAAAAGATGAAATGACTTTTAAAATTAATTTCACCTGGTTGAATTTTTGTGAAAATATGAATTTTACATGTACATGTATATCAGATATCCAATGCCCTTTCTAGTCTGCTGGGCAAACCCTTAAGGGTCTGAATGTGCAGCCTACTCATGCCTTCTACTCATGCCTTCTGTACTGAAGGCTTTGTATGTGCTAGTCTTTGCATGGAGGCACACTTGTTGATCAAAGTTCCAATGAGGGTCTGTGCCCGCAGAGTGCAAACTATGCCCTTTCTTGATCATTTTTTTCTTCAAAGGGCACTTTAACACCTATTTCAAACACATCTGTATTAAACTTAGGCCTTTAGTATGGATGGAAAGAGGAAATGAATATTTAGAGCATTATCTTGGAGTCCCCTAATACCTCTCTCCCAAGGGTCCCAAGATCCATCTCTTCCCCAATCTCTGTATCTCTAGGTGGTTTCAAACCACCTTGATCACAAGAATCCCTGTTAAATTACGAGAACTTTTTAGGCTAAAAAATACCCATTAATTATTCCTGCATTCACACCGCCCTGAAACATACCCTTTCAGGATAAGTTCCTGAAGTTACGAGCATGCGCAGTATGGTCTGATAAGCAGGCAAGGCGCGAGGTTCAAAATCACTAGCCCAGAAGCCACCCACGCCGCCGCGCCCAACGACAGCTGGGCTAAAAGTTCCCGTAAATTGCTTTCACATTGCCAAAATACCTGCGACCTTGGAAAAATCCCCGTGAAAGTTCTCGTAATTTCGCCAAGTACCTACTATTTAGCGGGTATTTTCTTTCGGGGAAATTACGTGTAGTTTGCTTTCACATTACCAAAATACCTGGAACTGACGAACTTCGAGGTGGTCTGAAACCACCTTCTGTCTCTCTTTCTGACTCTGTCTCTCTTCCTCTCAAACTATATTAATCTACACAATCAACATCTCAAATAAGAACATTGACACAGCAGTGCTGTAACTGATTGACCTGTCATGCCTGTGTCCACTCTGAATAATTTTAAATCATGGAAGAACAATCGCAGTTGGAGATTATTGATGGATTAAATACACCATGGACAACATGCAGGTAAAGACTGGAATGTGATAGGATAAATGTTGTTTAAGTTTAATAATGTATGGGTAAATTAAGTCATGCAATATATTGTGGCATCGAATGCATCAAGCCCTTGGAAAAATACTTAATATACAAGAATTACAAATTACAACATTCTACTAAATTGTCTCTATTCTTGTCTTATATCCAGGGTGAGACTTAAAAGTTTGAGTCCAATTTGTCCTTGGGAAAACAGGTCATATTTAACACACAAGAATTGGAAATTACAAGATCATTTGTCTCTAGTCTTGTCTTTCTATCCTAGATGAGATTTTGAGAGTTTAGTCCAATTTGTCCATTGGGAAACAGGATGCATATAACACACAAGAATTAGAAATTAAAACATTCTACTAAATTGTCTATAGTCTTGACTTTTATCCAGGAAGAGACTTGAAAGTTTGAGTCCAATTTGTCCATGGGAAAACAGGTTGTATTTAACACACAAGAATTGCAAATTAAGATCATAATACTTTTATCTCTAGTCTTGTCTTTTCATCTTTGATGAGATTTCGGGAGTTTGAGTACAATTTGTGCTTGGAAAACAGGTAGCATATAACACACAAGAATTAGAAATTACAACAATCTACTGTTATCTCTAGTCTTGTATTTCATCAAATGATGAGATTTTGAGCATTTGTGTCCAATTTTTCTCTAGCACACATAAGTTGTAAGGATATTACATTAGATTATCATTTTTATCATACATTCAGGTTGCTCAAAGGACAAGTCCACTCAAACAAAATGTTGTTTTGAATAAAAAGGGAAAAAATCTAACAAGCCTAGTACTGAAAATTCCATCAAAATTGGACGTAAAATAAGAAAGTCATGACATTTTTTGCTTGATTTTACAAAACAGTTAGATGCACATCCTGGTTGGTATGCAAATGGGGATCTGATGATGTCATCCCCTATTTATTTTGTATTATATGAAATATGAAATATTCTAATTTGCTCCTGCCTTGTCCTGTGAAACAAAGTTTTCTCCTCACTGTACATGTGGAATTAGTACTGTTGTTTTAACATTTTATGGTTCAGTCAAGTTGGTCCTTATTGTCAAATATGTGAAAAATGAAATATAGTATAATTCTAACAATAAAATACAAAAAATAGTGAGTGAGAAAGATCATCAACTCTCTTATTTGTATATCACTGAGTTGTGCATAGAACTGTTTTTAGAAAATCAAGCAAAACTTTAAAATGTCATAACTTTCTGATTTTTCATCCAATTTTCAAGAAATTTTCAGCATTATGCTGTTTTATTTTTTTCGATTGATTAAATTCAACTTTTTTGTGGGGTGGAATTGGCCTTAAATAAAATTACTGAACGATGTTTTACTATTTCAAATATCAATGTGAGCTACTTGACAATTGTCTGAAATATGTCATGGAAAGAATGCAATACCTCCAATTAATTTTTTTTCCATTTTCCCTCAACGTTTGTTTATTTTTATTTTTGACATTAAGTCAATCCTGTACTCAAATCTATCACGAATAACAAAGTTGTGAGTGTTTGGATAGGGTGGATTTTGTGACATCACGTGCAAGCAGCTGCCATGGATAATGAGGATACACATGAAACTTTCATGAATTTCCATTTTCAATACGTCATCTAAAGAATGGAACAAAATCCCCTCTTCAGTCAAATCATCAAATACTACACAAAAACTACAGATCAATTCAAGAAATCTCTACAAACTTAGCTCTTTTCTAATTAGTCATTTTCCTTTCATCTCCTTCGTACATGGATTTGTATTGTAATTAAGGAGTTTGATATGTTTGTAAATGCTGTGATATAGCTTTACTGTGGAGAGAGTATTAAATGCTGGTTATTATTATTCACCATTATTCAAGAAGACTCAAAATATTGATTCTCACAATCAAATGTTTGAAATATTGTCTGCTGCACATAATAAAAATGCAGGATCAACTAAGTTTTCATTATCTGAGAAATAGCATTTTATGGAATTTATATTTCTTGGAATTTGAAAAGCTGTTCAAGTTTGATTTTGAGATGGCCAGAGCGCCGGGGGGGGGGGGGGGGTCACTCCCATTGGACAGTTGACAACATTGGCAACAAAGAAAACACAGAAATCATGGAATGAAATCCCTGTTTATTCAGAGCGATCAAATGTGGTACATCTGCACAAAATCTTACCAGTGTACTAGCGGCATGCCCTTGAATCCTCGTTTCGGGTGCAGTGACCCCCCCCCTCTGCCGTAGTTCTTGGGAGGTCATTGTTATTCATAAGGTGTCAAAGCAGTAAATAATTTTCAGCATTTTCAGACTGGTGCAAAAGAACCTTCTTTACTAATAAGGCAATTAAGTCTCCACCTCAGTGAGTTAAAAGGTAGATTGCTCTTTCCTCTTTCACACCAAATCTTTTCCTGCACAGTTCTCAACCTAAAGTCCAGATACTTTGCGGGGAACGTGCTTGATATTATAGGGGTACGTTATCCATGATTATAAAGGCAAAGCATGTGAATTTCTCATTTAATCAAAACATATTGATCAATACATTAAATATACAGAGGATAAGTAATGAAATCTAACAATTCTCGGGACAATAACAAATTATGTTCTGTACCTATTCCAAAAGGGCAAAGTAATTGGGCAATTGTTCATTTGGTAATTCAGTTTTCATAATAAATGAGACACTGCAGCAATTTTTCTAGGCGCATTGGTGACTTCTTCCAAAGAAGAACTGACAGCTTAATTATTTTCGTCAGAGAGCGGAAAGGGATGCACACCCCCCAGGCAATTAAAACACTGGCGGGTCAACCAGCTTTGTTCACATTTGAACTGGGGTGTGTTCACGCTATTCTTTTCACCGCTAGTTTTGAACAATTTGGGAACAACACACGGTAAAAAGGTAAAAAACCCATATCCTGGTAATCTCTAGCAAGTGATCAGATATTGTGTATGATATTCTCATAAATTCTCATATCCCTCTTTCACATCCCAAGGACATTCAAATGAATGGGTTGTACATGTAGGTCATTTTCTGTGTTTGGCCCAAAATATTAAAATACATAATTGCCTTATAACTGAAGTCTCCATGGGTATAGTGATTACCAATATTCACATTTTTTTTAAATTCATACTTTTCTTAATTGTTTGTCCAATATTGTTCAAACTTTCACCTATCAACTTGTCTGATTATTCTTTTTCCTATAAAAACAAAGTTTTTATTTGGGTTAGATCCCCCTTTAAACAGTGTCCTTCTATTTAAATGTCTTCAAGAAGATGTTCAAGTCTCATTTGTTTTGATATATTATAAATATTGTTTTTATGTACGGTAGTTACATTTTGAGTATTTACTGATTGTTTAGATGGTTTTTTCATTTGTATTGTGCTTGGTAATTTTTGAAAAATCACTTTATTTATAAGAAGCAATTATTACTAACAAATCACTTAACTTTGAATTGAACAGCAATATTTATTTCTTTTATTTTCATTTTTTTTGCTTAAAAATTTTATGGTGTTCCTTGCATTCTTAAAAAATTGTTTTACTAACTAATTAACATAAATTGTCTTGGATGTATTTGTTGAGCACCATGCAGTGTCCAACAGTCATTTCTGTTTTGAAATATTACCCCTGCCCTCATCCGGCCTGAACATGGCGATAACCACTGTTTTTTGTCATAAAGGCATAGACACAAAAATGGCAAAATACAATAGTTTTTTTACGCTGGATGGGTAGCAACAAGATACACAGAACCGTAAAATGCTAGAGATGGTCTGTAAACTTGAATGGATCTTTTACTCATTTAGCTTGTGAATCATAACACAAATACTGCGGCGTACATGCAATATATTCGACAATGAATTAGAATTCACACAATGTTCAGCAGGTAATTCTAAAACATCTCGGGCGGATCAAGATCTACTTGACTTTCTGTCCAGGTACTCAATTTTCTACATGACTTGGGGACAGATTGGCATTTTCTGGGCAGGAAAGTGCCGTGACTACACAAAAAGGCAATTACAGTCAACCGTTATCGGCTGACTAGGTAAAAAATAAACATTTCCTCCTCTAAACTAACATGTACTACAGAATGAAATTAATGATGTGCGTATAGTGCCTTTCACACCACATGGGAACCAGTTTATCATTCTAGTAAATTCATGCCACTTTATTGCCTGTACAGGTGCGATACTGTAATTGTTGTTTTATCAACTTATTCATGTACATCTTCACAGCAAAAACTGTGGTGTTAACCGGTGTACATAGATGACCACACCAGTTATTTTACACTGGTGTTAAATTGGTGGTGTTAGTTTAACACCTATAGGTGTTATTACAACACCTTTGGTTGTTACATTTACACTCTTTGGTGTTACATGTATGTCCAATCTCTAGGGTGTAATTTTAACACCTCAGGGTGTGGTCCTCTATTAACACCAATTGGTGTCAGTTTTAACACCAGTTTTTACAGTGTTGAATTCATAATTTATTAGTTAAAAAAAAGTACTCATGTTAAATTATTAATTATGATTAATAATGAGTGTTCACCCCATGGAAAAAAATCTCAGATAAAGTTATCAACTTTTATACTTCATAAAGGTACAAACTGATTTGGGTTCATATGATTCATCAATTTTTTTTTAGGAGGGAAGGGGCAGGAGGGGGGTGGGTATACTGTCCAACTGACCAATGCCAAGGGCTTGAAATTACTTCATGGACCCGAATTACTACACAGCATACTACAATTGCTTGAAAGTCAAGTCCTTGAATGTCATTTTAACTGGCCCTTTCATTTACCCATGGTATTTCAACTTGTATGCCCTTTTTCAATACTATTTTGGCCAAGATTAATTTTCAGCCATTGCCAAATCCAAAACTCAACTTTCCTTGAGCGCTTCATTTCCTAATCCAGCAAAGGAAAGTGTGAACACACCCCTGGATTGATACGCAGATTGGAGATCTTCAATACGGGCCTTCCCATCTCGTTCTTGAAGAACCGGAATAGAAAAGAATCGTTTTCAATAAAGCAATAACCTCGGGACACTTGCCAATATTAGAATGGGCTATTTATTGAAACCCAGACAAAAATAATGAATATCCAACGCATACAGCATGAAGGTGACGGGCATAACGGATGAAAAAGTGACTTCGAAATGAATGTCTTGTGAATAGCGAGATTAAATGCAGTCAGGAGGAATTGGAGTTGCTGTTCTGTGAAATATCAACCCTCTCTTAAGTTATTGCTTCATTTCAATTATCTCAAGGAGTAATCGTCCTTGTCCGAGGATGGTAGTGTATAGGTTTCTGATGAATAATAACAGAAACATTAAACTGTGTCGGGTCAAGCCTGACAGCTCTATCTGTAGAATGACTACATGTACAGTCATACTATACATTTTTAAATCTATTGAGAGATTTGTGGCATGTGGGTTTTGACATATTTTTTTCTATATACATACAGGGGTGGATTCAGGATTTTCAAAAAAGGGGGGGGGCATTTTACATTTTCCCGATGGACAAGCCCAAAAAAAAGGTTTTCACCTAAAATATAAGGTCATTCCCCCCCAAAAAAAAAGTCCTTGCTTTCAAAAGGAGTGCACACTTGTGTAAAATATTTACATTAAAAAGTTTGATTATGGCTCACAAAGGGGGGGGGGGGGGACACAAGCCCCATGTGCCTCCCCCCCCCCCCCAAGATCTGCCAGTGTCTACATGTACATGTGCCTGCTCTTCACTGTTGGTAAGGGTCTTATGTTCAATTTTTTTTTTTATTGTAAATTGGCCCATAAAGAAGTAAGAACACAATGTGCCAAAACATCAATCAGAAGTAATCCACTGAAAACCATGTTCATAATTTAGCAAGAGCAGAGTAACCACAAAAAAAGTTCAGAAAAATCACAAATATTAAAGATCTCATTCTCTCTCAACTCCGACACCCCTTCACCAACTGCCTTAATATTATGTGACATGCCATCCGAAAACCAACAAGTAGTTGCCCAAAATGATATATTGAGATTTCTATGGAGTTTGAAAAAAACACTTAAAATGATATAGCCTACATTAAACTTGCCAAAAGTGACCAATAATAACCCACTAAATGCTTATAATCTTAATCATATTATCATCATGATAATCATCATCATAATAATGTTCATATCATCAGCAGCATCATCGTCATCCTATGGAAAGGCTTGTCGTATGTAATTACATGTAGATCCTCTTCATCAGTAGAAAGCTCAAACTTAAGAGTAAAAACCTAGTATCTTTTCCATCAATTTCCATTTATATTCTTTGATTTTCTTGTTTTTCAAGCACTACAGATCTTTTAAAGCGCAGAAGAATGAAGCTTCTGTGTTATATTATGTAAATCAGTATATTATCATTATTATTACTATTATAATAATCATTATTGTTATTATGGTTGTTATAATTATCATTATTACTATTATCATTATCATATTAGTATTTTCTTATAATTATCATTATTAAATGAAAAAAAAGGTAAGGAGAAAAAACATTTGATGTTTGGGATTCATTCAAGCAAGAGATGTGCGTACTGTGTAAATGTACTGGGGCTCTGCAATTTAAAAAAAAATAGCCAAAGCTATTAAACCCTTTTTACAGACTTTTGTGGGGAAAGTAATTAAATGCAAACATGAAAATCATTATCATCATCATCATTGTCATCGATATCATTATAATGACCAACATCATCACTATCATCATAAATCATCATCATCCTCCTCACCACCACCACCAACACCTCTAACATCATCATCCTAATGATAATAATAATCCACTTTTATATAGCCCTTAATACATCTATGCGCTTTATAGATATATTTTTACCCCGGTCATCGGATTCAATCAGTCATTCCTGCACACAATGTGTGCACATTCTCCACTCCCTGGGGAGTATTACAGTGAGTTGCCGGTGAGGCGCACACAGTACTGGACAAGCTACAATGCCTTTCACATCCTACCAGGTACCCATTTAGCACCTGGGTCGAGAGTGGCAAATTGTAGATTAACGCCTTCCTAAAGGACGCCAGACCGCAGTGGGATTCGAACACACAACCCTCTGTTTACAAGGCGAGAGTCAAAACCACTACACCACGGCTCCTCCACATCATCATCATCATTATCCTAATCACTATCATCACCATCACCATCATCATAATAATCACAAACATCTCTACTATGATCATCATCATTCAGGATCATTACATAATCATCTCCACCACCATCACCATCAACATTTCGCTACTTTTTCATCAATATCCTGGGTCTTACAAAGAGTTGCAATTGATCCGATCAATCGTAACTCTATGGAAAGCCATCAATGTCATAATTCATTTTGCAGGAATTTTTACTCAATGTCTTTTGCAAGCAAAGAAAAGCACACACCGAACTTGCAAGAAAAGGATGAGTGCATGTATATACATCATATCTAGAAAATATTTGGAACCAACATGCATTTTAGATGTTGATGTTGTTGGCTTTCCATAGTTGCAATTGATCAGATCAATCGCAACTCTTTGTAAGACAGGGCCCTGATCATCATGACAAAGAAAATGTGACCTGACGTGGCAAAACCAACAGAAAATCGCTCTGTGCAATTTTCAGTAGGACATTAACAGTGATTCGGTCAGCACAAATGAACTTTAGTTTACACTTACAATATTTCTCGAAAGAATATACTTTTTCCTATGCACTTTAAAAAAAATACATACAGTACCAACAAACCCGAACAGCTGTTTTCGTAGATTAAATACGGCCCATATTTTGTCTTTTCTAAAACTACGTTGCAATTTTGTTCTTCTTCCTGAAAACCAAGGTAATCCACTTATTATTAAACAACTTTATTTTGTCACTGTTACATCATGAACAGGATGAGTGGCCACTTTGAAAAGCTAATTGAATGACCCTTCAAGGAATATTTCATTGAGCTCTTATCCTCTCTTTGTAACCCTTGCAAAACAGTTGAAAGGTAAAGTGTGCTTCAGTTCACTTGTCAACTATAAACAGAGATGCCAACCTGATCAAGAATGTATCAGTATTTTAAAGGCTGAAAATCAGTAGGTTGGTGAAGAAATCAATATTTTCACAGAAATACCTCAAGACAACACATACAACTGAACCTTAGAAAGAAGTATTTTGCCTGAAACTACCAGTATTTTTTCTCATTTTCAGTAATAATTACTGAAAACCAGTACTTCTTGACAGCTCTTTATAATCCCTTCTTTGTGAAAAAAAAGAACATCCTGTGGAAATGAACATTCTTCTCTTTGTAGTGAGGGTTTGATTCATCCAATAATAGTGAGCAGTGTAGAAAGTACACAGGAACAACAGACAATTTCACCCTGATGGCAACCAATATCACCCCCCTACAATTTGTAAAATGGAATGCTTTGGAGCATTCCATTTCCTAACGTTGTCCTAATATCTGTCACACACAATATTCAAGAACATTAAGAAAATCAAATTTCTACATGCATCCAAATAACGACACAGCATAACTGCTTGTTGGGGAAAAAGTTAGCCCTTTAAATGAAAGAAATAGCCCCGAAATTTCAGCAATCGCCCAGATGTGGCAAAAAATAGCCCCTAAAATATGAAAATTATTTCCTACCCTGGTAGTGGTATCAGTTAAAAACTGAGGACACCCTCTTTCGGTAGGGATGTTTACCAGAAAATTCATTTCTGGCGACTATTTGTGGATTTTGCCATGCCTGGGTCTCGTAACACCAAGGTTAGCAATTGAAAAATGTTCTACGATCATCGCTTTGCTTTGTGTCACAGGCCCCGGGTCACAAATTTGGTTCATGGTGCACTGTAAAGTGACTTACCATTGCGTGTGAAAAGGTGGCGATTCTTCCGCAGTTGACGTATAAACTTCCTCAGCACGGTTCAACATACACATAACAATAGATACACCAAGCTGAAGAACAAAACATAAAAAGTAGAGAAAAGTAAAATATGGACCACATGTCACAAAGATATGTGATTGCAGAGCTGCTAAACTTTAAAAGTAATAAGTAGTAATCCAGAAGCTCAAAAGTCATAATTTTGACATAAAAGTCATAATTTTGACAGAAAAGTCATAATTTTGACAGAAAAGTCATAATTTCATATATGCGCCACACGGAATTATACATTTTGGGGAAGAGGTAATATCAAGAACAGATTCCCTAACAAGAAATATATGAATCCTCTTTTTTTTTCAAGGTTCAGATCCAGAAACATCTCTGGTACTCTCTTTTTGCGTAAATCCATAATAAATCCATGAGGAAAAAAAAAAACAAGATCGCGTCAGTATTTAAAGGACAAGTCCATCCCAACAAAAACTTGATTTGAATAAAAAGAGAAAAATTCAACAAGCATAACACTGAAAATTTCATCAAAATTGGATGTAAAATAAGATAGTCATGGCATTTTAAATTTTCGCTTATTTAAAAAAAAAATAGTTATATGGACGAACCAGTTACATCCAAATAAGAGAGTTGATGACATCACCCACTCACTATTTCTTTTGTATTTTATTATATGAAATATCTTTATTTCCTCATCATTGTCATGTGAAATGAAGTTTCATTCCTCCCTGAACACGTTGAATTCCATTATTTTAACATTTTGTGCTTCAGGCAAGGAGGTCCTAATCGTCAAATTCTTAAAAATTGAAATATTGTATAAAAAACAAAAGAAATAGTGAGTGAGTGACATCATCAACTCTCTCATTTGAATGTAACTGGCTTGTTCATATCACTCTTTTGTTAAAACTAAGCGAAACTTTTAAATGTCATAACTTTCTTATTTTACATCCGACTTTGTTGAAATTTTCAGCATTGTGCTTGTCTGATTTCTCTCTAATGATTCAAATCAACACTTTTCTGAGGTGGACTTGACCTTCAAGGTCAAAGCATGATGGCAGAATTTGACATGAAAATCGTAATTATCATCACTTTTTCTTTAAAGTAGGCAGCACTGCAATTGATCCGATCAATTTTATTATGGAAATCAGTTAATGACTTCATACAGGAAATGTACAACTGCCTAGTTGCAAAAAAACACTGATACATGTAATCGCCATTGATCAATAAATGCAAATATAAAAATTTTTAGCACAGTTTATGAGGACTACAGAGCTATTTAAAGCTGTTTGAGATCTGGAATGGACATCTAATTTTGAAAGGAAATCGATGGACGCAATCCTAAAGTGTTTATCATAGAATGACAAGGGCGTAGGCTAGTTTGAGCATGGGAGGTGCTCATCCTTGGGAGGTGGTACGTAAGTGGTGTTTGAGGGGATGCACATACGCAGTGCAGAGTTTGCCAACAAAAAATTATACTATTTGCATAGGTCTGTTCATAGTAAGCATGACCAGTCCTACATGTAGATCCATGATATATTACAATTAATCTTGGTTTACAGACTTTCTGGCAAAATCAGCATCTACTGCAACTACTTTCATTTATCTTTAATGCAATTTATCTTTAATGCAACACATAAATATGACAGTGATATCTAACCTTGTTCTGAATAGCACCAGCGATGACTGCTGACCCCTTGGGTTGTGTGGCAGTGGGGGTCGTGGGGATCTGAGATTGGAGGTCACCAACCAGCGAGGTCAGGTCAATGAGACTACTCTCCTGGATTACCTGACATAGCGGTGGAAACAGCTGGGGTAACGTCTGAAAAAAGGAAAATCACAAGGAGTTCAGAGAATCAATTTGAATATGGAACACTTGAGGTCCTTAGCCTCTTCTTTGAAGAGAGATTAGCCACAAGGGTCTCCAGCAGAGGGAAGGTTCAGCACCATGTACACCCCTTCCTAATTTCTTCTTTGCCCATTCCTTACCTCTTGTGAGCTTCCCAGTGTTTTGGGTAGACTCACCATCTATCTCTTCTGGCTATTTTTCAGGATCTCTTTTGAGGTCCTGAGCCTCTTGCTTGGAGAAAGAGGGTCTTTAAAAGAAGAAAGTGTTAACCCCTTCCCAAGAACGGAAATCTCTCCCAAACGGTAGGGGGACCAGGGGCTGAAAATTTGACAAGCAAAAAAAAAAGGTTATCACCCAAATGTATGGTCATTTCGATCAAAATACATGTTTTATTTTGATTTTGAATGATGCATTTCTTTCCATCATAAAAGACCTAAAATAGTAGGGGGGACATTTGATATTGTATCCATCTTGAGGTCCTTAGCCTCCTGTTTGAAGATTTAGGAGAGATCAGCACAGAGAGTCTCCACCAGGGCAAAGTCTCATCCCCTACCTACCCATGCTAATCCCTTCCTATTCCCTCATGAGCTTGTCAGTGTCATATATAAACCTTCCCCTTTTTACTTTCTATTGTATCCATCTTGAGGTCCTTAGCCTCCTGTTTGAAGATTTAGGAGAGATCAGCAAAGAGAGTCTCCACCAGGGGAAAGTCTCCACCCCTACCTACCCATGCTAATCCCTTCCTATTCCCTCATGAGCTTTTCAGTGTCTTGGGTAAACTCTCCTTTTGTAACCTTCCCCTTTTGAATTTCTATTGTATCCATCTTGAGGTCCTTAGCCTCCTGTTTGAAGATTTAGGAGAGATCAGCAAAGAGAGTCTCCACCAGGGGAAAGTCTCCACCCCTACCTACCCCATGCTAATCCCTTCCTATTCCCTCATGAGCTTTTCAGTGTCTTGGGTAAACTCTCCTTTTGTAACCTTCCCCTTTTGAATTTCTATTGTATCCATCTTGAGGTCCTTAGCCTCCTGTTTGAAGATTTAGGAGAGATCAGCAAAGAGAGTCTCCACCAGGGGAAAGTCTCCACCCCTACGTACCCCCTGCTAATCCCTTCCTATTCCCTCATGAGCTTGTCAGTGTCTTGGGTAAACTCACCTCATCTAACCTTCCCCTTTTGACTTTCTATTGTATCCACCTTGAGGTCCTTAGCCTCCTGTTTGAAGATTTAGGAGAGATCAGCAAAGAGAGTCTCCATCAGGGGGAAAGTCTCCACCCCTACCTACCCCATGCTAATCCCTTCCTATTCCCTCATGAGCTTTTCAGTGTCTTGGGTAAACTCACCTCATCTAACCTCCCCCTCTGACTTTCGATTGCATCCCTCTTCAGATCCTTAGCCTCCTGTTTGAAGACATAGGTGAGGTCGGCAAAGAGAGTCTCAACCACAGGAAACGCCTCCTCCTTTCCGAGGAGTGGGATGATCCGGCTCACCAGCTTACGCCCCTTACGGATACCAAGGATCTGATGGAACAGAGAACTGGGCGTCCTGTACACATAAAAAATAGAAGGCTGGCATTATTTTATTATTTTTCTAACGTTTGGTCGATCACGTCATTCTAATGTTCCTCTGGGGCCCTGTGTCAACAGACTTGTTATGATAACATACTTGCAATAACAGTTAAAAGCTACTGAAGTCGGTTGATTTGATTGGCTGATAGTAAACTAATTATAGAAATTGTGCATTTGTTATTATAGCAAGGCTATATGAAACGGATCCTGTTCTCTCCCCTTCTTTCTTCCCACCTTCCCTCTTTCCTCCCCTCACATTCTGCTATTTAGGCAATGTTTTGTTTATTCATATGTTTTACTCTGTATTGTTTTATGCATGTCTAATTGTTTGCATTGTACATATGTTTTTAACCTATTTGAATTTGAATGAATAAATATTTTAATTGAATTTATTAAAACAATGCAGGAAAGCCGCTATGAAAAGAAGCATAGTGTCCTACAACAGGGCCCCGTCTTGCAAAGAGTTACGACTGATCCAATCAATCTCAACCTTATGAAAATCCATCCATACCATAATTTTTTCTACAGGAAATTTGCACAATCTCCTTATCTTAAACAAAGAGAATCGCACTGAATCTTCAAGAGCATGATGATTGTTTAACATAGACTCCATCTTCATTGCCGGTAATCCTGTTCCTCTCTCTGATTCATGCCGCAATCTTGGTGTCATTTTTGATTCCCAAATGTCAATGTCAAATCAGGTCACAACTATTTGTAAATCTGTCCGCTATCAATTGCGCAACATTGGTTTCATTCGAAAATATTTAACTCGTTCTGCAACAGAGAAACTTGTGCACTCACTCATTTCCTCACGTCTCGATTTCGGTAATAGTCTTCTCTTTAATATACCTAACTCCAAAATTACCCGACTTCAAAAACTTCAGAATTCAGCAGCTCGCATTGTTTCTCTGTCAAATAAACGCGATCACATCACTCCTGTTCTTAAAGACCTCCATTGGTTGCCCATAAAGGATCGCATAGTTTTCAAAATTCTACTTTTGGTCCATCATATCATCAATGGATCCGCACCCGATTACAACAAATCTCTTATACACCGCTATCAACCTGCACGCACACTGCGATCATCCCAATCTAGTCTCTTGCATATCCCACTATCTAAAAAATCCTGGGGCGATCGAGCCTTTGCTCATGCCGGACCAGCCCTGTGCAATTCACTACCACAGGAGCTGAAGAACTCAAACTCTGCAACATCCTTTAAGGGCAACCTAAAATCGCTTTTGTTCACCAGCAGGTACTAGGTTTGAAGACAGTAATTTTTCCTCATTTTTAAATTTGCCCTCTTTTTGTACTTCTCTTAGTTCTCTTTACTTTTATGTCTTACTCTCTTAAGCGCCTTGAGCATTTAATCAAAATGGAAAAGACGCTATATAAATTATATGTATTATTATTATTAACTATGAATATACATCATATCTAGAAAGTATTTTGAACAAATTTGCATTTTAGATGTTGATGTTGCTGGCCTTCCATAGTTATGATTGATCAGATCAATTGTCAATCTTTGTACGAGGGGCCCAGGATTCTTACAAAAGACAGACTTTTGACAAGGCAACAAACGAGCAGCTTTATGAAACACCATCAAGCGTTTTTCCATTTTAAAGGACAAGTCCACCCCATCAAAAACTTGATTTGAATAAAAAGAGAAAAATTCAACAAGCATAACACTGAAAATTTCATCAAAATCGGATGTAAAATAAGAAAGTTATGACATTTTAAAGTTTCGCTTCATTTCACAAAACAGTTATATGCACATCTTAGTCGGTATGCAAATGAGGGAACTGATGACATCACTCACTCACTATTTCTTTTGTATTTTATTATATGAAATATGAAATATTTTGATTTTCTCATCATTGTCATGTGAAATGAAGTTTCATTCCTCCCTGAACACGTGGAATTCCATTATTTTAACATTTTGTGCTTCAGGCAAGGAGGTCCTAATCATCAAATTTGTAAAAATTTAAATATTGTATAATTCAAACAATAAAAAACAAAAGAAATAGTGAGTGACATCATCGACTCTCTCATTTGGATGTAACTGGCTCATTCATATAACTATTTTGTTAAAAATAAGCGAAACTTTGAAATGTCATAACTTTCTTATTTTACATCCGATTTTGATGAAATTTTCACCATTGTGCTTGTCTGATTTTTCTCTATTGATTCAAATCAACATTTTTCTGAGGTGGACTTGACCTTTAAGTGAGTTTATGAAAGCTACCTTACCTTTCACTGAGTCCATCACCCTTTTCTCCTTTCAGCATAGCACACAGTTTCATCATAGGTCCTTTCCTTTTCTCCAAGAGAGGTCCACGATCTGATTCAGGTAAGCCTCTGACAAGCAAATCCAGATCCTCGACCTCGAGGACGAGGCTGAATAGGCGCTCGATGGCGAGGAGTGTCCGACGTCGACGACTATGGTCCTTTGCTTTTCCTCCCTATTATGACAGTATTAAAGGGGGAGTGAACTGTCTGTGGTCTCTCACTGACTGTGTGTTATAATCATGTAATAATTATAATACATAGTCTTAAAATACACATTTTCAGATATCTACTCAAACTACAGAAAATAACTTGTATAGAGAAACTAAAATGTTCTGAGAGGAAAAGTAATTGTTTTGCTACTTGGTCAACATAATTATTGCAGTATAAATGTATTTAGTAGTTAATTAGCATGTTATCATTCAAGTAAGTCTTTGTTACTAGACTACACTAGCATTATGGGTCAGGAAAATGGCCAGGTATGAGTAGTTGAGGATTCAAGATGGTGCCATTTGTTTTTGCATCTGCTTTAAAAGGAATATGAATAATGTGGACTAATTTTTTTCAGGTGATTGATAAACTGTTAAAGAGGAAGTGAGCTGATCGACACTGTGTGGTATCTGATTGACTGTGTGTGGTAAATAGCTAGTCTTATAGTATACCTTTTGATATAACTATTAATAATATTGAGAATACATTTGTCAATTAGAATGTGTGTGATAAATAACAAATCTTATTTTTTTTACAATAACACAGAGAAAAAAGGTAGTTTCTGTTTACAAATATATCTTTATTTGTAAGAGAAACTAAAATATTTGGAGGAGAGGAACTTGTTTGCTACTTGGTAACATAACTTCTGTGGTATGACAGTTTATATATTAAAGGACAAGCCCACCCCAGAAAATTGTTTATTTGAATAGATAGAGAAAAATCAACAAACATAATGCTGCATATTTCATTGAAATCGGATGTAAAATAAGAAAGTTATGACATTTTTAAGTTTCACTTAATTTTCACAAAACAGTTCAATGCACAACTCAGCGATATGCAAATGAGAGAGTTGATGATGACACTATTAAAATCAGCATTCCTATAGAAGTATCATGTCAGACATTTTTTCGGAAGTTATTTTGGTTTTATCAACTAATTCACTTTTTAGAACATTTATCTGGACCTGGTAAGCATTAAATACGAAGTGCTACTACTTAGTTTTCTCTTAAACATTAATTGCTTATTTGTATTTAATATAGACTCGATTTGATGCTAGTTTTGTACATATTCTACTCTCCATATGATCTGTCGAGTTTTTTTTTCTCCGGTCCCATGTATTTGGTTTTATGAAGAGTCATCTTATCGACAACTATGACTAAGCCTCCACGTTCAAACAAATATAGTGGAGTTCCTGGCTCTTCTACTTTCAAGTATAAACTGCCGAAATGGGCTACAAATAACAGTGTTAAATTTGCCTTGGATCTTATCCTTAAGGTACACCATACAGTTCCTGATGGACTCTCCTCTACAGAATTCTATCTGGGAGAGTTGACTCAGATTTATCCAGATCTCAATCCTGAAATTTGCCGACATTTTGTTTCCATTAATGAACTCAATGAACATGAAGAAGCCGACTCCATTGATGCTGAACCCAAGATCATTGGATGAATCATTCTTTAGTTTTCCTCAATCTTGCCTAGGCCGATCAACCGGGATGCAATACCATTCCCCCTTTTAGGACTGATGCTATTAACTATCATCTCTTTTTTTGATGTATTACTTTATATAATCACTTTATCTCTTTAGTCACTTTATCATGCTTTATACGTCTGTACATGTATTTTAATAATATCATATAGACTGATGACTGTATATGTATTATCACCATTGACTGTTTTAACCCTATCAAGGCCGGGGGGGCCTCGGAGGCCCCCCCTCAACAAATCGCGCAATATTTTCGCCGCGCGAAATTTTTTGACCGCGCCACTCGCTGACTTTTTACTTTCAAGTCTTGCGCAACTTTTGAGACCAACTTTGCGTCACCCGGGTACGTGGTTTCGAAATTACGCAACATTATGTAAGTGCATGTCAGACCGAAAATTGCTCAAAAACGTGATTTCGTGTACAAAGTCAATGCAAATTGTGTTTTCAACCAAAATTAATAAATGTATGATTATTTTTAGTTTTGCTGGTCTAAATGTATTTATTTTATGCTTTTTATGATCACAGAAGAGTCCCCAACAAATTTCATTGAAAAAACAATGAAAAACAAAAGGTCAAAAAACAAAGAAATACATAAGAAATTGCAAAAACAATAAAATACATCAGAAAATGATTTGATATCGCAATTTTTTTCATGTACACTTGCTAAGAACACCACAAAGAGTTTCTATACCAAAAATTAGTACATTTGGAGCTTTATTTAGGGAGTTAGAGGAAAAAGTATGATTTCGCATACTAATTACGCACAAATTAGCATAATCACTTAATAGCGATTCGCACGAAAAAAATTACTATACAATCTTGGAGATTATGTCCCAGGCAACCAGCATGCCAATTTTCGGCGCGATCACGCGGTCGACGGCTTAGATCTTAGGGGGGCCTGGGAGGCCCCCCCCCCCCGGCCATATGAACTCCCAAAACCCCGGCCTAGATAGGGTTAATTGTATATAGTTGTATTGTTTGTTAACCAGGGCCTCATGGAAGATCAACTTTTGTTAAATGAGCTACCCTGGTGAAATATGAATAAATAAATAAATAAATGATATCCATCACTCACTATTTCTTATGTTTTTTATTGTTTGAATAATACAATATTTCATTTTTTACAGATTTGACAATAAGGACCAACTAAACTTAACTATAAACTTTTAAATTATGGTAGTTCCACATCTTCAGGGAGAAATAAAACTTTGTTTCTCTTGACAAGGACGAGAAAATTAGAACATTTCATATTTCATATAATAAAATACAAAAGAAATAGTGAGTGGGTGACATCATCAGTCTACCAATTTGCATACCGACCAGGATGTGCATATAACTGTTTTGTGAAATTAAGCGAAAATGTAAAATGTCATAACTTTCTTATTTTATGTACATCCGAATTTGATGAAATTTTCAGTGTTTTGCTTGTTAGGTTTTTTTTCCTTTTTTTCAAATCAAATTTTTGTTGGGGTGGACTTGTCCTTTAAAGGAGATCCTAATAGTCAAAATTGTAAAAATTGAAATATTGTGTTATTCAAACAATAAAAAACAAAAGAAATAGTGAGTGACATCATCGACTCTCTCATTTGCATTTCACCACGGTGAGCACAGAACTGTTTTGTGAAAAATAAGCGAAACTATAAATTGTCATAACTTTCTTATTTTACATCCAAGTTTGATGAAATTTTCAGGGTTATTCATGTTTGATTTTTCTCTGTTTATTTAAATCAACTTTTTTCTGGGTGGACTTGACCTTTTGTAGTGCATCGTCATGAAATTGGGCCTATTTCAAAATACTACACCGCTCAGAACATGGCATTATGGGTTCAGAACCTGAACCAGATTGGAATAGTTGACTACTTGACCTGGTGGTATACAAGGTTGCTTATTTATACTTCCTTTAAAGGGATGGTCTGGGCTGAAAATATTTATACATGTATTTTAATACATAGAGTAGAGTTCACTGAGTAAAATGCTGAAAATTTCATCGAAATCGGATAACAAGTGATAAATTTTTTGTAGTTTAAAGTTAAGCAATATTCTGTGAAAACAGTAGTCATGAATATTCATTAGGTGGGCTCATGATGTCACATCTCCACTTTCAGTTTTCTTATGATATTACATAAAATCATATTTTTTTCATTATTTCATACTTGTGTGAATATGTCTCCCTCATAATGAAATAGGTTGCAGCAATAAATATCTAATGCACTAAATCATTTGCCAATCAAATTTTTGTAGTTCTTGGAGGAAATTTTTTTTTTAATAAACCTAAAATCTTATAATAAAATACAAAAGAACAAGTGGGGATGACATCATCAGCCTACCTAATGAATATTCATGACGACTGTTTTCAAAAAATATTGCGAAACTTTAAAATTCAATAACTTTGTTATCAGATTTTGATGAAATTTTCGGCATTTTGCTCAGTAAATTCTAATCTTTTTATTAAGCTTTAAATAATTCCAGCCCGGACCATCTCTTTAAAGGAGCACAAAGAAAAATGATTCTCCTTTTCCAGAGGCAAACTCTCCCAGGACGTAAAGGGGGAGGACGAGAAAGAAGACAGAGGAGGAGGAGAACATAACTACACACTCATACCGTACCTCTTCCTCATCTGGTGCGTTATCAATGTGAATATCAATGATCTGACGGGGATTGTTCACACTCGCTGAAGTCAACTTTCCAAGGGCACCTTCAAATTGGGCTGTGAGAAAAAGACAAATCAGGCATAAAATAAACACAAGAATTCAAATTCATAACCATCAAAATAGCTTTCACACAAAAATGTGAGCAAAATGCCTCTTTATTACAGTATTTTAGACAGAATATGACATCATATCCACTTTGTAATTAACAAAAGAAAGAAAAAGAATTGCTGATGTACAATTAAGGTATCAAATAAAGAGAGATCTTCAAGATTTTAGTAGAAATATTTCAAAATTCCTCTTGAATTTTAAAAAATTGACAATTCCAATTTTAAAGCTAAATTACAGTAGTTGCAGTAAAACACTGATTTCGTGAGAAAGTCTGTAAAACAAAGGTTAAGTATTACTATATCATCGTCGATCTAGATCTGGAAGTTACATAAACTGCACTTTGTGAAATCATAAAATCTAAGCTGAAAAACAATCACACTGAAGATCATCAACACAGATAGGCACACGTGGGACAGTGTATATTATATTGCTGGAATAAAGACCCGCAGGAAGTGCCCGAATCCGCGCTAATTTTGCTTATTTCTAAGCAATTATACCATTTCTTCCAGCATACTTCGGCACATATTTTTTATTCATATAAACAGACACTTGTGTGGTCATTATATTGCATTCTGTAAACAGTCATATTGAGATCGTTACCACAACTGGCATTTATCTTTGAATAATGCAAAGGTTGTTTGTGGGTATGAGTAAGGCAACTTTATGAAAACACAGTCAAAGTGAAGATTTCAAACAAATCACCAAGCCATACTAACCTGGTTGGTAGGCTTTGCTCTCTAGAGGGCGCAATACAAGTTTCTTCTCCTTCTTTCCATCCTTTCCTTGTACATTGTTCTTTCCACTCTCCTCTCTGTCCTTCTCCTTTGCAGCTTTTCTGGCCATAAAGTTCTAATCAATGCAACAAAAAAATAATAAGTATGTTTGAATATTAGACCAAACGAACTGTCCATAACCCTAACCCTAATCAAATTGTGAGAGCAATAGAATTTTCCATTGAGATGCTTGGTAACAACCATGCTCCAACCTGGAAAGATCAGATTTCATCTATAGTTAACACATTACTGTATATGATTGATGCATTCATACACATGACTGAGTGCATCGATGCATGATTATGAAGATTTTTGTGTATATGACTGATGCATTCCTTTATAAATATGATTGTATTCATTTTCATAACTGATTGCATTCATTCACACTATGATGCCATCATTCATATTAAAGGTTGAGTGCATGAATGATATGATGTATTATTATGTTGGGTGATTACATTCTTGTATGATGGAAGAATGGATTTATATGGGTGATTAAAATCATGTATATGACAAATTGAGTTTATGTAATATATGTCAAAGAAAATGGTGTCATGATCTAGACTGTTAGAGAGAGAAAAAATTGGAGATAAAGCAGCTTGGAAGATTTTACAAGTAACTTTTAGGAACTAGTATGCATTTTCATGTCAAGCACAAAATAACTTTTTAATGGGAATCCAATTGATTAAGGCTCTGATTTATCATCTGAGAAAGGGTCACCAGTCACACGTAAAATTGTGCAAAACATACTAAGGCCTGTATTCTGAAGTCGGGTTTAACTTAAACTCAGGTTTAAAGTTGTGGTTTAAGTATGGAAAGCCAAAAGTATCAGATTTTTTAGTAAGTTGTATGTTCCTTATGTTTACTGTGCTCTTTCCTGGTTCATCAATGGTGAAGACAATCATCTATTTATACTTCCTAGACAATCGTGAATGATTTGAGAGCCAAATGAGCTGAAATGTGATATCTGTACCATGAGTAATTTATGTAACAGTTGGCTATCCATACTTAAACCACGACTTTAAACCTGAGTTTAAGTCAAACCCAACTTCAGAATACGGGCCTAATAGTTTAAAACCACCAAGGTCAAACACCTATACCTTCGTCTGGACCTATACTAAATGCCTACTCATCCAAAACAAGAGTGCACATGGTCAAATGGGTTTTGACAATTATTGCCCATTTTCCCTGGCTCTAGTGGATGTCCCATACATATTGGCCCGAATTCACAAAGGTGGTTTTGAAAACCTACGGTTGAGCCGATGGTTTATGCAGATTTCCTGTATAAATTATGCTTATTTTACCGCGTATATCAAATATGTCCAATGCTGATGAGCGCTTTTGTCACAGTGCGCCAAAGTGAGGCCTGTTCCCGTGGTTATCCACGCTATTTCATTCATGAGTTCACTCTTCAAACAGTGGACTCATGAATAAAATAGCGTATCTAACCACGGAAACAAGTGTCAATTTGGCGCACTGTGACAAAAGCGCACATCAGCATTGGACATCTTTTATACACGTGCCCTATACGTGCTAAATTAAGTGTAATTTATACAGGAAATCTGCATAAACCATGGATTCAACCTTGGGTTTTCAAAACCACCTATGTGAATTCGGGCCATTGATTTTCAGCATAGTCCTTTCCTACTATTGTTGTTGATCATATGCCTTGGCCTAAGACAGACCTGCCAACATTTGAAAATGGAAAAAAGGAGTCCACGAATCGCGCGGAAAGCCGAACTCCCAACGGCGAGGGGCAAGGCCCCGGCGGGGGTGCAAGCTGCAGAGATGCTAACTGATAGCTCAAAAAAATCCTGAAAACCCAGGCCGGGGTCCAGGGGCCCGCCCAGGGCCCCTGGCGGGGTCAAGGGCGAAGCCCCCTGAAGCTGGAACGTTTTCTTATTCTTTAGAGGGCTGAAATCATTAATCTACAGTAGTACATAACAAATAATTAATGACATAATAAACTTCATATCATAGGCAAGAAAGGTGCTCAAAAAAAAAAATCATGTAACCCGTACTCATTACGGTACGGGTTAACCTGCTGCGGGTTAATATGCTGCGGCCAATGGGTGCGACTCGGGACGGGTGTATGTAGCAGCTGGGGTGCCCTTTTTCACTCACTGTACTCATCAACAAGACAATCCTATACTATTGAAAATCCATAAATCACAATTTCTATCAAAATGATGGATAGTTCACACATATGAATTGATGAATACGCACCAGAGAACACATATTTCATGGTAGCAAATAGGTTTTCAGCTGAAATCCCGCGGCAGACAACCAATCACTCACGCAGCAGCAGGCAATTGCAGCCACACCGGGCCGTGCTTCGAGCGGTTCTACCGGGCGATCGCCCGACTGGGATAGCGCTGACACCCGTATCCCTGCAGGGTATAGAGCGGCGTTTGCAACTGCTACGATGTATTGCTCGCGCGTACCGTGCAAGTACAGTACCAGCTAAACTTCATGCTGCGCACAACGCTAATAATTTTCCGTCTGCGCAAATTGGCCATCCAAAATTGAAATTGCGCTCTCCGTAGCGAACTCCGTGACAAGATTTGGAGGGGAAATTTTTACGGATTTCACTTTGACAATCGATTTTTTTTCCCGGAATATTTTTCAGCAAAGGAAAAAAAACGGAATTCCGGAAAAATCCGGAAAATTAGCAACTCTGAAGCTGGAGGACATTTAGGAAATTTCACCTTAAAAACAAGCCTTCTGGAGCCCTTCTTGAGCTTTTTATGCCTTGTCCTTTCTCTGGAGCCTTTCATAAGTGGCTTTTTTGGCACCAGGTATTACCTCTCTTGAGTAAGTACAAGTATGGCATAGTTTCTTTCTACTCTCCATAGCCAATTCATGTACCATCAGAGAACTTAATGTTCTTGTGCTCAGGCTTGCTCTCTGCTTAGTTTTGTTCTTTACCACGATGGAAAATACTCTTTCACAGTCACTGTTGCTATGAAAAATTAGCAGAACTGCTTTCATTGTTTTGCATAGGAGGGAGTACTTCTCTGTGTGCCTTGTGATATCCTTAATAGCTCCTATCTTGTGCCATTTCTCATCGATTCTGTCTGTATTTGAACTTGCAACAATTTCATCAACATCTTGATCTATTTGATAAAGATTAAATTCTTGTTCAAGTTTGTCCATATCTTTGTAAACGTCGCGAAACTTTTGAGTGTGCCCTTTTGCTTTTGGCATCATGGATCATTCACACAGTCATGACAGTTCACAGACTAAAAAAAATACAGCAGGGGTCTAAAAGTTTGCAAGAATCGGCACTGAAACGGCAGACTTGTAAAATCCAAAGCATTTAGCTCACTAAGCACAAAGCACATATAAAAATATCATGAGAAGATATTAGTTTAAAATGTTACCGTTTCTAAACCCTCACCTCAGCTGGCGAAACAATCCATTTCCCACACGGTATTCCAGAACGGTAGTAGCGCTGCATCGTACCGTACCGTATGCATAGAGTTACATTCGCACTACACGCGCTATGAATCCTCGCGATCGCGGGCGAACTGTCCAATGTCAATACACACGATCGCTGTCGGATAAATAGCGCGCTGGCCGTGGCTTGTTGCGCTTCGTATATGCACACACGGAGCACAGGCCCATCACGCGTTCTTATCCATTGAACTCTGAACTCCACGTACGCGCGCGTAGTGCATGCGTTTAATTAACGTTACGCACGGTATATACTACCGTGCGTACGTACGTAAATGTAACATTGAGAGGACTCAGAGAGAGAGAAAGAGAGCCGTAGGCAGATGCAGACGGAAAGTGCGTCATTTCCCCCAAAAAAGAAAATCATCTGAAATACAAAGAAAACGGAGTTCTCCGCTTTTGGGCCGCTATAAATTCTGAAAAACGGAGAAACTCCGGAAAACCCGGAGAAGTTGGCAGGCCTGCTAAGACTGAATTCATCTCCTGAGTCTATTCTTGAACTCTTTGCCCGCTTTGTTCTACTAGAGTCACATACAGCAGACTGCCAAGTTTGACTCAAGTCACATTCTACTCACACTACACGCAGAGTGCCTAAAATCTATTGTCCATACACACATACACAATAGTGATGTGTGCATTGCATTATACTGTGTACACACAAAGCTTTATTTACAAAAAGCCAACTCTTCATCCATGATCTGTTCTTTAAAAATCTGTATTACATGCCCTCCTATAGAAAGAACATATGCTCTACTGATAGATGTGAAAAAAGAGGCAGTTGAAGTGAAATATATACCAAAGTAATGGGTAGAGTTGTTCACAAGTGACATTACACATCTTTGTCGCATTGCCAATATGAGGATCTCCATAGCATTAGTGATCGCAATATTCAAATGCTCATAATTTTCTCATTATTTGTCCGATTTTTCTCCAACATTCGTTAATCTATTTCTTTGCTTTTTTCTGTTTTCACACAAGCTATCTTGTTCCACAGATTTCATTCTCCTTTAATGTGGTGCAGGAGTGATTCTGTCAGTGGCGGTCAAAGTTAATAATCATAATAAAAATGTAGAACTCACAAAATGTTTTTATTTTAATAATAAACCCACCTGGTAGTAGAAGTCATCCACAGCAGGGTTGTTTGACGTCAGTTGAAGCATCTGAATCTTGATGACCCATTCTTTCTCCTTCTGCGACATCAAACAGGAATACTCGTCATAATCGCCTCGGTTTCCACGACGATGGTACTGGTTATCCCCGCCCCCGCCGCGCTGGAAACGGATCTGCCGCTGGGCACGCGGTCCGTCACCATATTTCCTACAGGAAAATGTAAAAGTGAATTTTTTTTGTCAACAAGACAATTTCATACATCCCTGCTCTGAAAAAAGTCTAAATAATGAAAGCTAAACTGAGAAGTTGCAGTTGCAGCAAACAATTATTTCATAATACAGTCTTTAAGAGCTAGGTTTAATTGTCACCACATAATCATACATCTAGATCTGGTACATTCATATCAATAATAATAAATACTAATAATTGGAGTTATACATGTATAGCACTTTTTCCAGAGGATACAAAGCGCTGTTGATGGTGTTAGACAAGTTAAGGTTATACATGTATAAGAGTGTTTTGAGATGTTTTTTGAAGAGGTTAAGAGAAGAGAGGTTTTGAAGAGATGGAGGGAGTCTGTTCCAAGGACGGGGGGCAAGAGATTGAAAGGAGTTGAAACCGGCCTGTTTTCTGGATTTTATAATGACATAGGAAGGAGCAGCTGCAGAACGAAGAGTTGTTGCTTGAAATAATGAAGTAATGTAAGAAGGAAGCTTGGTTGACAGAGACTTGTAGGTTTGCACAAGTATTTGATAATGTATTCTCTCTGAAACAGGTAGCCAATGCAGTTCATATCAAACCAAAGTATGTGAAATCATGAAATCTACATTCAAATATGATCACACAGAAGATCGGCCAACACAAATTAACACATGTGCGATGGTGTATTTCTCTTCCTTGGAAAAGGACCAACACCTGTATAGTCAGGTCCAGATTTGAGAAAAGTAGACTGCCTTAGGCAAATCGTGTTAATGCTGAATTGAGAAGTGCTTTAACATAATTTGAGGGCGCTGAGTCCAAATTTGCTGTTTGCCAACCTTGATTTTGATGTTAAAATCCTCAAATTGGCAAAAACAAAATGGCCGCCATTCTACACCCATTTTTACTCTATTCTGACCCCCAAAACTTGTAACGAAAATGTTTGTCAACGGTTTTTGGTACTATTTGATCTCAAAAATAACATACTTAAAATCCACCAAAATCCGTATCCGGGAAAGTGGTTATTTTCAAAATGGCATCTAAGATGGCCGCCATTAACAGAAAATTAAAATAACCGGCACTTTATCTACCCTAGACACCTTTTTCGGTGCATATATGTATTCAATGGTGGAGGGCGAAAAAGTAAAGAGTGAACATAAGCACTCCAGAGTACCTGAAAATCCAAGATTGCGTAAAAATGGCTGCCATGACCTAAAAATTCATAATAACAAATATTCATCTTTTACGTATTTTAGTGTCTTTTATTTGGGTTGTATTCATTGGTGATTTCAAGGGTCAAGAAGTAAACCGGACAAGTTACAAGGACAGTCAACAGTCCACTATGCCCAAAAATCCAAGATGGCTTTCAAAATTGGAGTCTAAAATAGCTGTTATCTAAATACCCCCAAACCCGACATAGTTTGTTTAATACCTGCCTTGGGCAAATGATGTTGGTGTCTAACCCATGGTTTAATGGGTCAAGAAATACGTTGGGACAAGTAAAAAAAAACATGGTCCTCCATGTCCAAAATCCAGGATGGTTTGCAAAAATGGAGTATAAAATGTCTGTCGTTAATTACAAACCGACACAGTTTGTTTAATAACCGCCTGGAGATTATGATTTTTTAGTATAACACATGGTTTAAAGGGTCAAGTATTAGATTGGGACAAGTTACAAGGACAGTTAGTGGTTCCATTCTGTCCAAAAATCCATAATGGCTTCCAAAAATGGAGTCTATATAGGCCGTTCTCACCGAAAAACTGACATAGTTTGTTTAGTATCAGCCCGGGGTATATGATTTTGGTGTTTAACCCATGGTTTAAAGGGTCAAGTAATAAATAAGGACAAGTTACAAGGACAGTCAGAGGTCCAGCATGTCCAAGAATCCAAAAAGGCTTCCAAAATTGGAGTCTAAAATGGCTATTGTTAACTAAAAACTGTCATAGTTTGTTTAATATCCGCCTAGGGTATATGATTATCTTGTATAACCCTTGGTTTAAATGGTCAAGTAATACATTAGGATAAGTTACAAGGGCAATCAATGGTCCTGTATGTCTAAAAATCCAAGATGGCTTCCAATTAAGGAGTCTAAAATGGCTACTGATACTCAAAAATTGACATAATCTATTTAAAATCCACTTGGGAAATATGATGTTGATGTCTACACTATGGTTTCAAGGGCTGAATAATACTTTTGGATTAGTTACAATGGTATGAAGCGGTCCATTTTGCTTATTATTTAAAGTTGGCTTTCAAAGTGAGTCTTAAAATACTTCCATCAGCTAAACATATAGTCATAATTAGGTGAACAAAATCTTCACTACATGTATTGTGGTTTGAAGGCTGAAATAATAAATCGGAACAAATATAAAAGATGGTCAGTTTCCTTTTCGTCGTAAAAAGTCCAAAGCGACTTCTAAAATTGCGTGAAAATGACTGCAATTGCCTAATCATGAAACCATAGGATAGTCCTTAGCACAAAAATGACGTGTCATGAAATACTTATCAGTGAATTATGGAAATTTTTAGGTGAAATTGTACCTTATTTTTTAAAGTTTGTTTTCGGATGTTTACTTATTGTTGCACCACCACCTAATTATGTCACTAATTCTTGTCAAACATAATTTCATGAGTCTTAGAAACCGAGACACCAAAATAGTAGCACTAGATGAGATATAAAGTATTGTCATTTTTGTAACAATGGTGGCCAATTTGAATGTCATTTTTGGAGCGTTCTTCAATTTTTTGACAAAGTGGACAACAGTGGTTCCCTGTAATCTGTCTTCACCTATATCATATGACCCTTGAAATCATGAGAAAGGCACAAAAATGTTTTTACATTGTAGATAGATAGTATATGAACTTTGCAGCCAGATTTTTAAGAAATAGCAACTATTTTTAAGCCATCATTATTATTATTTTTTTTTTTTTGGGGGGGGGCAAAACTGCACCACTGATAAACCTTGAAATTTTTCCAATGTAATTTTTCCCTTTGGAATCATGATTTTTGTTTTATTGTAGGTAGACCCCAAAGTTATTTCTACCACGTGGATATTATATGAATTTGGACCATTTCAAAGTTACAACGTCCATTATAGACGCCATTTTGGAAGGTAATCTTGAATTCTCTGACACACTCACTATCTTGTAAACATGTCCTGATTCATTATTTGCCTTGAAAGCTTTTTATGATTTTGATTTTGAGGATATTCTTTATTTTTGGAGTTGATAGTACAACGACTGCCGTTGTGGACGCTATGTTGAATTTCCCGGGAACCTTGACAAAGTTTTGTGACTATAACCTGTGTCAATAGACTTTGTTTAATCCTAACATGCCTATGTTTCATGAAATAGACATCTAAACCCTAAAAATTATGAAATTTCAAAAACATAACCGCGGTTAAGATTTGTTGACTTCGCCGCCGCCGTCGGAAAAGCGACGTCCATGTCTTGCTTCTGCTATGCAGGCGAGGAAAAAATGGCGGGCACGTTAAAAATATCCAATGAGAATATGCCAGCATTGCCCCCAAATTATCAAACTATTTGCCATATTATTTATCAAGTCAGCAGCAGTGAATCATGGCAGCCATCTTGGAATTAAAGATGGCTGACGAATCAATCGGACACATTGTGTTTGCAACCCTGGGTATCAAAAATAACGCATAGATCCCAAATTTTTAAATACAATCACCCATAAAAATCGTTTAATATGGGAAACTGCATTAAAAATGCCGCCATTTTGTTTTTTGCCGATTTGAGGGTGAAAACGTCGGAATCAAGTTTGGCAAACAGCATTTTTGGGTTCAGCACCCCTGAATTACCTTAAAACAATTGATAAATCAGCATTAACACAAAATGCCTAAAGCACTTTTTCTGAGCACATTTTTTAAAATCTGGACCTGACTATGACTGAATCACCACGCTTGTTTTTTTTCATTTTCTATCCATTTACACATTTTATACTAGCATCATTCGGCGCAGGGTTTTCATACAAACTTACATTCGAAAATATTTTGAGAATGTTACAACTGGCATCTTAAAAGATAAATGCCAGTGGTGGTAACAATTTCAAAATGAGTTTGTACAGAATCCAATGAAACGACCACCCAAGTGTATATATAAAAAGCTATGCCACAGAATTATGGAACATATTGTGTAATTACTGAGAAATGAAACAAAATAAGCATGGGATTCAAGCAAAATGTCAGGCTCTTTTCCAAACAATAATAATACACTGTTCCACATCTGCTCATCTGTGTTGGCTATCTTCAGGGTGTTTATTAGCTTACATTTCATGATTTCACAAAGTTCAGTATTTTAAATGTAGCAGATCTAGATCTAGGATGAAATAGTGACAGTTAACCTTGGTTTTAAAGCTTTTCTTCTGAAATCAGTTTTTACTGCAACAAATGGATGTTTATGGAAGTACATTTTATCAAATTTCCCTGCGGTCTAGAGATTTTCGTCTTGCTTACCCTATGTTCTGATGAGGACCTCTCTGTTGTGGACTGTATGGGTAGCGTCTGTTCATGCCGCCTTGGTCGGGTCTAGAGTGTACAGGTGGAATCCTACAAATGATATGAAGCAGATAGATGAGACAATACTTATGGCATGAAACAGCACCAAAATTAATATAGAATATCAAATGTGATTTAACTGTGAAACAGTAATGCTACTGGCTTTCTAAGTACAAGTAACTTTTACATGTTCATCATATATACCTGTCTTTGACAACATATATAATGTTTCAATTTAAGATTGATGTTCACAGTCCATTGTAAATAACTTTCTTGGCACACCCCAAAATTAACTCCATTCTGCCAATCGGTATTCGTCCATTGACTTGAAAAATGTAT
The DNA here is from genome assembly GCF_018143015.1 of Lytechinus variegatus. Lineage (NCBI taxonomy): Eukaryota > Metazoa > Echinodermata > Echinoidea > Temnopleuroida > Toxopneustidae > Lytechinus > Lytechinus variegatus. The sequence goes on along the minus strand of NC_054758.1, from coordinate 12,096,219 downwards.
TGAGAAACAATGATATGGGCCCGTATTCTGAGGTCTGGTTTAGTTTAAACTCTGGTTTTAAGTTGTGGTTGAACTATGGAAAGCCAGTTGTTACATAAATCTATAACAGAAGAGGTTCAATGTATCAGCTCATTTGACTCCCAAAACGTTATTAACTGACTAGGAAGGATAAGTATGACAATTGTCTTCACCATTAAAGAATTAGTAACGAACACAGTAATCATGAAAAGCATTTACTGTAAACAAAATTTAAAAACATTTGGCTTCCCATAATTTTAGCACAGAGTTAGACAATGGTCTGAGTTAAACCCGACTCAAGAATAAGGGCCATAAAGTTCACCTTGGGTTCATGGGTGTGAGGCCATGCATCGCTCTTGGGAACCGCCCCCCTCTACCGCTACCCATGTGCATGGGAGGGGTGTTAGCTCCAGGACTTGACCCCATCCCTGGTCCCATCATCATCCCCCGCGGAGACGAGGAATACGGCATCTGCGGCGACCCCGCATTGAACGGCAATCTCTGGGTGCCCGGGAAGCCCGGCGACCCTGCGACGTTGGTGGCCTTCGGCCGCGGGACGTCGACGGAGGGGGGAGGGATGGAGGTGAAGACGGCCGTGCGGATGCTGTTTGGGGAGATGCGCCCACCGCTGGCATGAAGGCGTATGATGAGTTGGCTGATCTGAGTAGGGGATACCCTCCCTCCGATGTACTGGTGGATCTGGCGGGTGAGCTGCTGGAGGTGCTGGGGGTGGATGGGAACGATGGGAGACTGCCCCACACCAGGAGTCTACGTGTGCATGAAACAAAAAAATATAATTTATGGACTTGTCATCTTACCTGCCAACTCTGACGGAAGAGAAACAGGAACAAATAAATGAAAATCCAGAAATGGGGACATTCTCAAATTTCCTGTTCAATACATCAAAAAACGATTTTTGAAATAGGAGCACTTGGATTAAGACAAAAATTTGTCTTTTCCCCAAAATAACAATATCACTATTTTATAGGAGTATTTGGCAACATATATGCAGATGTGCAACATATCAAATGAAAAATATTCCGGTATAATCAGTTAGATGATCAAATGTAATTTCAATTCTGTTCACGATTTGGCATCAAAGATCACGAGAGGGCCTACTGATAAAAGAAAATATAATAGAAAAGTTATCTTTTTTTAATGTGCCTTGATCCATGTCAAAATGTGATATTCCAGTCTACTTAAAATTCTTTGATATTACAGCTAATGACCAGTTGACACAAACTGTTCAAATCGAATTGTACAATTTAATCAAAATCAAATGATGTACATGTACCTTTTGGTGTATTGGTGGGGGAGTTGCTTGTGGAGGAGCCTGAATGTGTTGAGGAAATGGAGAATGTTTCTGTTGCTCCATAGTGGGGTGGGGCGCCCGTGCGTGGTGCATCATGGATCCCCTGGGTGGTGTGCCGATTGGCGGCGGAATGGCGACGGGCGGCGAACCGATCTCCGGCGAGACGGAGCGGGCGGGAAGCGCTTTGCTGGGGGTCGGTTTGCGCCCCGTCATGAGCTCCTGTTCAAGCTCGGCGAGGGACATGACTTTCTTCTTCACAGGCTGGGAGTCACTGACTGCACGGACAATAGCAGGGTCCTGTCGTTTTTTTATAATAAAGAATGGAGATATATACATAACTTCTACAAGGCAAGTAATTGACCAGGGGGGTGTTTCACAAAGATTAAAGTATGACTTAGAGTCGCACTTAAATGCCAACGCGCACATGATATGTAACGCGCAATCTGATTGATGGATACATGGTAGCGTGTCCAGGGGTCAGTTGCAGAAAGAGTTGCATTTAAACGCAGGTAAAAAAAATCAATGGCAAGTCCCGAATGCGCGCTGTTGATTGGTTGAAAATCAAGTTGCGCATGATTTTCTTGAGTTGCGATTGATTGCAACTCTTTCTGCAACGGACCCCCGTTCGCATGATCTGACCAATCTGGTGATGTTTTCTATAACATTCGCAACTCGGAATTTAAGTGCGACCCTATTAAGTCACACCTAAATCATTGTGAAACACCCCCTTGGGCTAAACAATTTGTAAAATCAACATGAAAAAAAAAAGTCATCGACGCCTTCTCAGTCAAATTTCACCTAGAGGGTGAAGAGTTATTAGTAATCTTAGGCAAATTCATCTGTATAACTTAAAAGTTGCCTATGTTTCTAGTTTCATTAGGTACATACATGTAAGAGACGCACCCTAAGATGGGGGAGGGGGCAGGGTGTCCTTGTTTTCTTGCAGGTGGTGAGAGAAAAGCAGAATATAAAGGGGAAAATGAGGGCGTAAAGCAAGAACAAGGGAGAAGAATATATAAAAGAAAGGTTTGGGCCACACTACATTGTATAACACCTCAAAAATTCAGCTGAGAAAAAATAAAATATCATATCCCCTTTAGGGTGACCCTGCTGACCCTAGTGGTGCATTACCTTAATATTTGTAAAATTTATAATAAGGCAAGTGCAGTACCGTGAAGTAATCGTTCAGTTTACTCATTTATCATACTTATTCATTTATTTTATTTCTGGCAAAAGGAATACAAGAAATTACAAAATAAACAAGAAATTGAAAGACACATCGACCGATGGGCAGGGATAACGAAAAGGAAACTAGTTCCTATCAAATGTTCTCCCAACGACAGTCAATAGTTTACAGTTCTGACATCAATGAGAACTTAAAAACAGACCTTCCAACATTCTACAACAAAAAAAGGAGTATTTTCAAAAATTTGTCTCAACGTAACAATCGTCAGCCTGTTATAGTGAGGTCGGTGAACAAACATGTGAAACGACTCTACTTGAATATGTGATAATTTACCCTTTTAAACATGTGCTCGTAGGCAAGAATTGACTTGTTCTTTTCATGCAACAACTGGCCCAACAGTGATTTTTACCAGTCTGGGACTGTCAGACCGGCACTAGTGTCATGCGCTGTGTATAATACATACTCCATGATTGGAAATTTTTGTTTTAAAGTAACAAATCATACAAAAAGTTAAGGAATGTTGGAAAGTTGGAATGTCTGAAAAAAGCATCGTTCATCAAACAAAGTGGATGCAGCCCATAATACACATTTGAAACCAAGATTTTCATACATATATCTGATAGTTTGAGGTTTGTTTCTATTTTGCTTACCTCCCATCCATCGTCGGCGGGCCTTCCGGGAGGGGCCTGGCCGATATGGAGCATAGCCTTCAGCCGTTCCTCTGTGGCAGCTACCCCTGGCTTCGTGGGCATCTCCACCGTCTGGTGCACCTCCGGGGAGCCCCAGATGTTGCGGGTAGGGGACATGAAGTCCGTAGGGTCGAAGAGCGAAGGCGGGGACTTCGGCCCGAACAGCTGACTGATGCTAGATTCCTGACCACCCTAAAAGAACCATGGAGAGTACAAGATAATGTATGCATTAATATAATATTCTGCATTTATATAGCGCTTAATACATCGGAACGACGTCTCTAAGCGCTTTACAGACATATTATTACCCCGGTCATTGGATCCTTGCATGCCCGCATACAATGTATGCACCTTCTCCACTCCCTAAGGAGCATTCCAACAAGAGTTCCAAGACTCAATTGCTAGGCATACTACATACATGTATAGGCTTTCACATCCTACCGGGTTCCCATTTAACACCTGGGTGGAGAGTGGCAAAGTGTGGATTAACGCCTTGCAAAAGGACGCTAGGCCATGGTGGGATTCAAACACACGACCCCCTGATTAAAGGCGAGAACCGCTACACCACGACGCTTGCATAGAATGCACCTGGCTCATTGCATAAACCCAATGAAGGTGCATTTATTTTCCTTTATTCTCCTTTGAAAATATGGCCACCATAAGTTATAGAAGCTCTATGATCGTTGGCACATAATCTGTGTAAGATTTGTCTCTAGAACAAGAGTCTCAATCCCTTACAAATCACAGATCTTTAAGTGTTGCAAGGACCCCAGTACTAGGCGCAGGGTGATGTCATGATGACTTTCAAATTTGTTGATAATCATGTCTGCACCACCCATAACAACGAGTGGGGACTCTCATCAGGTGGACACAGCATAAACCATATCAAACCTTTGGATTTTAATCTACTAGTCGCATAAATAGTGTTCACTTTGTAATGTGTCTACATGTGGCTAAATAGCAAGCCAACCATTATAGTCAGGCAGCATATGTCATGATTTACCGGCTACTTCGAAAAATTGGCTAAGTCTGATTTTTCACTTTTATGTGATTGGTGACATCACAAGGAACAACTTTCAACTTGGTGACAAATTTCTAATGGTCATCTTGACCATGTTAGGAGTAAAAATAAGGTCAATAGGGGTCAATTTTTTATATTGCCCCAATTCTGTCGAATGACACATCAAATTGTTTGTCTTCTTAAACTGAACAAAAAAGTGTACACAACCATATACTCTTGACCTCCCGTTAAAAAGTTATGACCAGAAATGTCAAAGGTCAACGAACTTTCGTTAAATGGCAAATTACACCGAAGGTCTTAAGAAAGCTCATTTATTCCGTGTTTTTATGCATGTGTGTACTTTTTTATTTTCGATTTTGATAAGTCCATCGTCAGAAGTCCTTATCCAGAAGATATAAAGGGTCAAGACAAGGTCAGGGAAAGGTCAAAAGGTCAACAAACTTTCATTGGAGGCCAAAAATACACGTCTAATAGCGGTTATAAGTTTAGAAGTCTTATTTTTCGTGGGTTCTTTATTTTGAGTCTATATCTAAGAAGACATTTTATATATAAAGGGGTCAAATGTGCTTATTTAGGAAAAAAAATAGATAAACAGAGATAGACGTCGTATGCATTCAGTGTGGTATTGCGAGAATACCTTGAAAAGACTTGACAAACCCTTACGCCCTTACTTATCATCTTCAAGATGTGATAAGTGCAACCAGGGAGTTTTTTTTATTTAGGAATTCAATTCAAGTTCAGTTCATTTTCAATTTACTCATCTTTGATATGTAAAGAAGTATTTCCTTCATTTGCTTTGTCAGTAAATCTTAATTACCAGAAATTATTGTAATGTATTGGGGTACAAGTATAATACTATGTTAACAGAACAAACACATCGATTGATCAGTGCTCCCAGCTCCTAAGAAAGATGCCTAATATTTCATTTAGATTATCTTGCAAATAAGATAATGAGGTTATGATTGAGGGTGATAAGTTGGGCTCCAATTGCTCCTCAATTAATTCTAATGTATGACGGTTATATTATTTCTGACAAAGAAGCAACATCATGTAGGCATGCTCATTGTAATCATGGATGTCCATTATGCTGATGTGATATATTCTGACCATTACTCGATCTCTGGAGTCAAGAAGGACTACACATTTATGGTTCATGTGCTGTTCTAAGCTTATCATTGGCCTCTTTTGCATTTTGTAAAGTAAAAATTTATAAGGATTTCATGCATACTTTTGGTCAATTATATTTATTTTTTGTAAAAATGCAAGTCTTCACAATTTCTGGGGGCAGCTCCCCCCCCCCCTTCCCGCTGCGGTATGGCCGTGGTTTACTTCAATTATATGATTATGGGCTATTCCACGGTTACTCACGTTACATTTGGAGACACCTTGACTCATACTTGGAGCTGTAACTCCATTATTATTGATAGGAACTAAACATCTCCTTATCACAACAAAGTACACAGTCTGACTATCCTTTGTATAAAAACAAAACTTTGGAAATTTTATTATGCTCCTGGCAAATCTTTGGAATGTGTCGGTTACTCACGTTACATGATTTGGACATGCATAAAATGAAAAGTCGACATAGGTGAAAAGTCTCCTCATACAAGGCTTTTATGAAAGTTTATTATATCCTTTTCAAAGAAGTATATTAGGGAGACAAACTTTGTATATAATTAAAAAAATAAAGAACACATGGTTTTTACTTGGGGTGCAGATAATATGGTTACTCACGTTACAGTTACTCACGTTACATTTTGTCCATGTATGGTTAACAACACACATGTCATTAAAAATTCAATAATGTGTGTAAAATTCATTGCTAGGAACATCAAAAAGAGATTTTATACCAAAAATTGGAACAATTGGAGCTTTATTAGGGATTAAGAGGGAAAAGTATGATTTTGCTTACTAATTATGCATAAATTAGCATAATCGCTGAATACCAATTTGCATGAAATAAATTACTGTATAGTATTGTAGATTATGTCCAAGACAACCTGCGCGCAAATTTTTGGCGTGATCGTGCGGCCAATGGCCTAGATCTCAAGGGGGCCTGGGAGCCCCCCCCTCTCCCCCACCCCCCGGGCCATATCAACTCCCAAAATACCCCGGCCTAGATAGGGTTACAGGTGTAAAGGACATTCAATGTGTTGTTCGAACACTCTTTAAAGTTTGGTTAATCGAAACCAAGTCTTACTAATGCACTCTCGCATTGTGAATACTTCTACTAATATTCAATTTTTTGTGTGATTGTATGACCACTGATATTTTGATGAACAAAGAGTCACATCAAAGAGGTGTACCCTCATTTTGCTTTTAATTAATCAAAAATAACTTCACAACTCACCATGAGACTTAAAACTTGACATCCCACAGAAAATGTTACCTAACTAAATAATTTTTACTGGTTACTCACATTACATGATGGTTACTCACGTTACAAAGTTACTCACGTTACAGTTTTTCTTCATCATTTTTATAAAAAATTTGTACTTTTTAATGATTTTGATAGTCATCACTGTGTCAAAGATTGTTTGAAGGAAGAGAATTTAAAATCCCACCAATTAACTGTGAAGATTTTTTCTCTCAGAAAACAAAGTCAGTTTTTTTGGTTACTCACGTTACATCACCTGAGCAGGTTGCAATATTCAATTTTGAATGAGTACTACAAATTTACTTGAAAAGCTGTTGTGTATTTTAAGTAATTTGACTCTTCTAAACTTCAGAAATATATAAATTGGTATGTTGTTGCAATAACAAAATGGTAATTAGGCATATTTCATTTTTCACCATTTTTCTTGTATTTTGGTACAGAATGGAAGACACAACTTTTGACCATTTTTTTCCAAAGTATACATATGAAAATAAACTTTTTATTTCTTGTTCCTGAAACTATCATGTATGAAGGACTTAAAGTATTAAAAAATTCAAGAAAATATTGAATTTGAATTTTTAAGCTCATGTCCACCAACCTGTGGAATTGCCCTTATTCTTTTTAGTAACATCCAGGTAATTCAGCAAGTAGGAAAAAAACAAGAACGACAAAAGAACAAAAACAAAATCTGCATCTGGTATTAAATTTAGTTTCACGTTGTATGCTCTGGAAAAACACACTTGATAAAATAGTACAAGCCGTGTTAATGTCAGCACATAATCAGGAATGTGTAGTCGTTGGCTCCAGAGATCGAGTAATGGTCAGAACATATCACATTAGCATGATGGACACCAATGACTGACTACAATGAGCATGCATGAACGATGTTGCCTCTTTGTCAGAAATAAATAACAGTCACACATTAGAATTAATAGCAATTTGAGTCCAACTTATATCATCCTCATTCCTTACCTCATCTTATTCGTAAGTTAATCCAAAAAAGATGTTAGGCATCTTTTTTAGGAGCTGGGAGCACTGATCAAGTGATGTGTCTGTTAACATACATGTACATGTAGTGCACATAATTATATACCCCCAATACATTACAATACTTTCTGTTGATTAAAATATTATGTACAAAGCAAACGGAGTAAATGTATCTTTACATATCAAAGACTAGTAAATTGACAATGAATTGAACTTGAATTGAATTCCTAAATCCAGAAAATCAAGAAACTCAGAAAGAGCTGGTTGCATTCATAAGTACATCATGAAGATGATACGACTTTTAAGGGCATTATAGGGTTTGTCAAGTGGTTTCAAAGTATTCCTGCAGTACCATACCACACTGAATGTAATCGACGTCTATCTCTGTTGATCTATCTTGTTCCTAAATCCCTACCCTGGTATGTCAAACCGACCCAGATAAATTCAAAGCTGCAATTCTAAAAACTCCCTAAATCCACCCTCACCCACCACAACCTCCAGTTAAAATTCCATCAGGAGTATTTTGGAGGAATTCCAACCAAGTACTAAATAAGCATATTTGACCCCTTTATATATAAAATATCTTCTGAGATATAGACTCAAAATAAAGAACCCACGAAAAATAAGATTTCTAAACTTCTAACCGCTATTAGACGTGTATTTTTGGCCTCCAATGAAAGTTTGTTGACCTTTTGACCTTTCCCTGACCTTGTCTTGACCCTTTATATCCTTCTAGATAAGGACTTCTGAATTATCAAAATCGAAAATAAAAAAGTACACACATGCATAAAAACACGGAATAAATGAGCTTTCTTAAGACCTTCGGTGTAATTTGCCATTTAACAAAAGTTCGTTGACCTTTGACATTTCTGGTCATAACTTTTTAACGGGAGGTCAAGAGTATATAATTGTGTACACTTTTTTGTTCAGTATAACAAGACAAACAATTTGATGTGTCATTTGAGAGAATTGGGGCAATTTAAAAAATTGACCCCCAACATGGTCAAGATGACCATTAGAAATTTGTCACCAAGTTGGAAGTTGTTCCTTGTGATGTCACCAATCACATTAAAGTGAAAAATCAGACTTAGCCAATTTGTCGAAGTAAATGACATATGCTGCCGGACCATTAGAGTTTAAAACCTTGAAACAATCTTAGCAATATCTCGTGAACGAAATTACCTTGATGGAGATGGGCTTGGACTGGGAAGAGGTCCTGCTGGCTGGATCATAGTAAGTTTCTTCCTCTTCAAGAACTAGCTTGGTGATACTCTTCTCAAGGTCTTCCTCCTGGTCACAAACACAATCAATCAAGATTCTCATATAATAATAATAATAATAATAGCCAATTTTTATAAAGCGCTTTTCCCAGAATGGCCCATAGCGCATTACAGCATATTATTACCCCGGTCATTGGATCCATTTCAATCAAGCACAAAAGTGCACAATTTCCACTCCCTGGGGAGCATTCCTTGCATTTGCCGCAGCCACATTATGGCGCTGGCAAATCAAACATACAATATCCTTTGCATCCTACCGGATACCCATTTAGCACCTGGGTCGAGAGTGGCAAAGTGTGGATTAACGCTTTGCCAAAGGACGATAGACCGTGGTGGGATTCGAACACACGACTCCTGTTTACAAGGCGAGAGTCAGAACCACTACACCACGGCTCTTCCACATATAAAGAAAAACTAGGAAATACACAAAGGAAGCTCAAAGGAAGCAGTTACCCCCTTTTTTATCAGCTTAGAAATATTGTCAGTATGAGGCGGTTATGGAGGGCAATACAAGCAAAGCAATTATATAGCAAGCACTGCCAGGGGTCCATTTAATAATAAAAATATAAGATAACTTAGGCATTATGATAACTACCCTGGTAACATGGTTCATTAGCAAAGCAAAGTCATCAAGGTTTCATCGGAGTTAGCATAACTACAATTTAATACTATATTCTAAACACAAACAAATATTTTTTTGCCAGCAAACTGCAAACATTGACGGTCTCATCTCAAAGAATAGCACCATGCAATCTTACAGGGTCCCTGACTGGATGTTCCATGAGAATTGAAATTCACTTAATAGTCTCAAGAAAAAAGGATTGTGGGGCTGCAACTCATCAGCGTTTAAAGTCACATTTTGTGGGGTTGGACTGTTCATTTCCTTGATGGCTCTCTTACATCATGTCCTGTCATTTGGGCCAATGCGGTAGGTAATGTTTGACACTTTTCTATCTTCTTTGAGAGTTCAACGAAGGGCATTGTACAACGCATACTTAGCTTGTTGTATGCAAGCAAATGGGAGGCTGAATGTCAAACATTCGTACCGTTGCACGCAAGACGTACCATCCAAAATGTACCATTGCACGGCTTTGGGAGGTGACGTCACAATACGATTCAATTCATTGCGCTCAGTAAATGAAGGTTAAATACGTGCATAGCTTGCTGGCTACATGCGCATGCTGCCCGAGATAATGTGCACTTGTGGGAATTGCTTTTTGCTTTCAATATTTTGCTCCCTTTTCATAGATACTGCAAGAAAATACTCCCTTTTTCCCTGATATTTTCGCTAAAGTCTGAGGCATTGTACAACACAAATAGCAAATATTCTTATTCGTGCAATGGTGCGAGATTTTGCATTCGGTGAAAGAAAGAAACACTCTATTCAACTCAGCTACATGTAACACCTCGCTGAATAGAGCATCTCTCTTTCACCTCATGCGAAATCTCGCCCCATCGCACTCATGCCTATTCGCTATTTGTATATCATATCACCATGCTGAACCCCACAGACCCCATCTCAAATTATGATGTTTGACCTGCACACTGCAAACTATTTGGTTCTCACCTCAAAAAAAGGTACCATACCATCATGCTGTCCCCCGTGAGCTCCGGCTGGTTGATCTCCACCAAACTGGAACTCATCTGCCATACGCTCATGAGCATCAACCCAATCTCCAGCTACAAAATCAAAATTGAATGACAATGAATTCCATTTAAAAAAAAAACAGCATTTTCACCACTACAAATCTGTAATACCCCTATACATACTAAGAGATTCCCCTCAAATAAATGTAGTTACTTTCTGATGTTACAAATAAAATGGCATACATGTGTAATAAACTATCTAGAATCATCCACAACCCAGAAGAAATATAAAAATTTTACATTTATGGAGCGTTGAAGGAAACTTGCAAGCTAATTTCAGGTCCCAAAATCAATTGTCAGTTTGTTGGTCTACCTTTTGAAACAAGACGTTAAACTGATTTGCATTAATAGTTAAAATTGCTCTATCAATTGTAAATTTCCAAGGGATAGTTGCAATAGGATGAAAAAATTCTCTCGCAACACCACATTAGAATTTGGCTTAGGATTGGTCAATTCCAACTCGCCTTGAAAGCGTGAGCATCCCAATCCCCTTCAAGGGGATGGTGATGCTACCATTGGCGTCACTAGCCTAAAAAAAATAATATTATACAAATTATTGTGTCCATATTGTAACCATTGATTCTAGCTATATCTGGGTGGTTGTCAGTTCCGAGGCGGCAAGATAATTGACTCTGGACTCTACATCATTACAGTACATATTTTAACTGAATATATAATAGTAATAATCATAATACACTAACCATCAGCTCCGGTTCCAAAGGTGTCATCATTGACATTGTCATAGAACTCTCCTTCATCCTCCTCATCTGGTCCCTCATCAAGTGGCTGATTAACAAAACATTGAAAAGGCAAATGATGATGAGGAATAAAACAAACAAATTTTTAAAATATCTTGTTTGCACAACATGACTGGCCTGAATAGAACCTCCCACTTTATTTTTGTTATTCAAAGTGGATGCTAATTGTGTATAGTATACACTTTTGTTGCTCTGTTTCTTTGATTTTTCTGTTTTCACACAAGCTATCTTGTTCCAATGGTTTCATTCTCCTTTAATATTGGATGGCCTTGAGATTAATACAAGGAAATATTGGACGAGCTTCGCACGCACCCCCGTTTTTCACCCATCCCCACCCATGGGTGCATTAATGCCACCGTGTACAGGAAAACTGAAGGCACGGTGTATGCAAAATTGCATCAAAATTGGCAAATTTAATAAGAGGATTTACAGAATTAAGTCCTCGTAGTCCTACGAAACATACTGAACGATGTGAAGTCAATTCCTCCTAATATGAATATCCCTTAAAAAGCGTAATTTAAGCGTTGATTTTTCTTCTCATAGACAAAATAAGGAGCGAGCTAGCAATTTCCCAAATTTTTCGTCTAATAAGCTAAAGAGGGTGGGCGATTTATCTTCATATCAAAAACACTACAAGGGAAAGACTAGGCACAAAACTATCTTACACATAAATCGATGCAAAATGTTACGCAAAGTCGGCAAAGACAGTGTCCAATCTTTTTACCCTAAAGACTTTGGTGGAACGTTAATTGACAAACGAACGGTAGCACATGCGGGGCTTCGTTCAGAATTTTCTATATTTGTTGTTCAATTTGTCATAGCTTTGAATATTTTCCAAAAAGTATTATCGTCAGCAAAAATAATATAAAAAGTATGTTTTTTAAGTTATTGCATTTATTATTGGTGTCTCTATTATCAAACAATAATTGGAATTGCGCATACAAATACAATGAATCAAGAATCTTATCTAGTTTTTAAAATACCGACAAGCTGAAGCCGAATTAAGTGTGAATTGTATTAGCGCCACCAACGACTTTCCTTTTATTTCCGTGGAAGAGACATGCGAAGCCACTTTTTCCAGAATCCAGGCACCCGAGCAGAGGTAAGCACAACGAACAATTGTGTACAACGGATAGCGTAGCGTGAACGTAGCGGTCGTGTACAATTTTGCTTATTACAGGCCTCTCGATTAACTTTAATTTTTGGAAGTCAGCCGGGCACCCTGGACTGAACTTTAGGTGGTCAAATGGCAGTTTAGGTGGTCACCACATGCATATCGAAAATATTGTATCATGATTGTAAAGTGTATCAACTCTGTATGCGTAAGTTTGCTGCGAAACACTTCATTTCAATTTGGCTGTGATTATGTAATTATTTATGTTTATGTAATGTTTATATTTTTGATTTGTAAAAGATTCCATAATTCAGCCTCTAGCTGCGAAAGAATTTAGAGCAACTTTTTCATGAAATGGGCCCCAGAAGTATACATTACAGCATTACACACAATATCAAAGAGAATCACTGAAAATATTACTGAATACAAATACAAAGAAAGAAAGAAGGAAGGAGGGAGGGAAATAAATATATAAATAAAGAATGAAGGAGAGAGAAAAAAGGGAAGAAAAGAGAACGGAGGAGATAAATGGAAAAATGAAGTAAAGAAAATAATGGGAAAAAATGAAAAGAGAGAGGATAAATCGGGATGAAAGAAAGAATAAAGGAAAGGAATATGCTTCATTCTTTGAAATAGATAAAGAAAGAAAGAAAGAAAGAAAGAAAAGAAAAAAAAGGAAGAAAAAGAAAAAAATGGAAGATGAATTAATGTGTGAAAGAAAGAATGAAGGCAAGAAAGAAAAAGAAAGTTAGAAAAAAGAAAGAGGTTTCCTTCATTTTTTGAAAGAAATAAATAATTACGAAAAACGGAGGAAGAAAATAACATTGAAGGAAATAATGGATGAAAGGATGAAAGAGGTAGGAAAGAATGAAGGGGAGAGAGAATGAAAAAAGAAAGAAAGAAAGTAATGGAAGAAGGAAAGAGAACAAAAAGAAAGCGGAGAGGAAGGGAGAAGGAAGCAAAAAGAAAATCTTGAGGAAAGAAAGAATGAAGGAAAAATAAAGAAGAAAAGAATGAAAAACAATGAGAGAAATAAGAAAGAATGAATGAAGAAAATAAATGAACACAGAATTAAAGGAAGGAAAGCTAGGAAATAAAGATAGATGGAATGAAAAAAAAGAATTAAGGAAGGATAGAAGAAAGGATGAAGAAAGAAGGAATGAGGAAAAGAAAAAAAATAAGAGAGAAAAAGAAAAATCAGGAAGGAAAGAAAGAATAAGGGAAAAGAAAAGGAAAAAAGAATGAAGCAAAGAGAGAACCGAAGAAAGAAAAGAATGGAAGGAGCTGAAAGAAAGAAGGGATTACAGAAATAAAGAACAAAAAGAAGAACGAGAGGGAGAGAGAAGGGAGCAAACAAAAATTTAAGGAAAGAAAGAAGGAAATAAGAAAAAAGAAGGAATGAAAGTTTGAGGAAAGAAAGCAAGGAAAGATTGAAAACAAAGATAGATGGAACAGAAAAGACCAGCAGAAAGGATGAAGTAAGGATTGAAAACAAAGAAAAAGAAAGAAAGGAAGAGGAAAATTCAAACTTTAAAAAAAAGTCCAATCATAAAAAAAAATACAGATCATTATTTTTTATATCATAGAAATTGATAGAAAACTAAAATGTTCTAGAATAAATTATTGGATTTCAAAGTGAAACTGTCAAACTTGAAAATTATGTGAATCATCACGGCATCACACTCACACAGCTACAAGTTCACACCGATCTCAAGATTCAAAACGAAAGCTGAAAACTCAATAACTTGCTCCTCTGATCACATCACCAAATCAGTAATATGAGAATCCATATAATCATAACAAATTCCCGCCGATTTTGTGATTATATTGGTGGAAAAATATTTTTCATGTGGAATTGTTTACTCTTTGATCGGGGATGTCCAGGTACTTCCGGAGTGCAGGTAAGCACACCTGCATGCCACACACGGGCGGGAGGCCCTGCCGTGTGCACCGGCTAGTACATGTTTGTATGCTGACTTTGTGTGTGTGTGTGTGTCTTTGTGTGTAGATTGAAGAAAATAGCGCAAAACCGGCTTGCTAAATAAATTGAGGGAATTAGTTGTTAACTTTGTTTTCTTTCTTTTTTGCTTGTGAAATATGGGAAAACTTTGAAAAATTTCATTTTCGGTTTTCTACATTTATTTTTTCTGGTGGTCAGCCCGGGCACTATTACCCGAATTTTAGGGTGCCCGACGGAGCTTTAGGCGGTCAATGGCCCCGGACCGCCACCAATTTCGAGCCCTGTTATTACATGACGTCATCCAGCCCCTGCCGAGAACCAATTTATGAATGAAAATATAGTAAGCATGCGCAGTGCAAGCCTTTTATTTCCCCACACAGAATTCCACCAAAACAAGTGTGCAATTCTCTATCACCTCGTACCAAAATCGACCTAGAATTTCACTTTCCCGTATTTTATATGAATTATGAAAGGTATTCTCGGAGGATCTATTTTCTCACCGATACTGCACAGGTAAGCAAATTTCGATTACTTCTTGCTATTCCGTCAAAATCTTACGAATTAGCGTCTATATGCCATCGTGTTCGTTGGAATTTGGAGAGTCTATCGCAACGTGCACAAAGTCAATTGGCTTCCGGGTTTCGGAGCGTCGCATGAATATGCATGAAATTGCAGAGTTTCGATAATTTTCGATCGATACCAGAGCGATCCGATCACGAACCAAAACTATTTACGGCGTACACAACGTGACCGGATATCGTTATCGCTATCGATACTTCCGCACGCAGTCCGAAGGAATTATTTTTGGGACCACGTGGTCATGACGTGATCTGCGCGATTGACCAATCAGCGGTCCTCGAATCGCTGTGCGGAGACGATCTATCCGTTGTACACAGTCTATGGACAATTGTTCGTTGTGGTAAGCGATTTTGCTCTTTTTATTTTATGTCCTTTTTATAATTAAAAATATGTGTTAAAAATTGAAATGAAAATGGAACGCTTTTTTTCTTCATCACTCAGATCAAAAGCCCTGGTGAGTAGCGGAATGAGTTTTGGCTAACATCGTTTGCATTATGAAGGGATGTAACTTAACCGACGACTCTAAAATCCATTACGTATACACGTTGGTGGTGCGAGCTTACCTCGCAATCTTGGCAAATACGTGTGTGTGTCCAAATCTCAATGGCCAATATACTTTAACTTACACAGAAAGCCATATGTAGGACCAATGCGCCTAAATTGAATATCAAAGTTTTGAAATGAATTTATTAATTCTGCAGTATCTACAACCAAAGAAAATCAATTCCATATCACAAACACGCATAGCAAAATAACTTACAGGTAAATCTCCGCCATAACCAAATAAATTGTCTGTCATCTTGTTTTTGCAGTGTTGAAAATTCTGACTTTGGTGTAATCCATTTCATCCCTTGAAATAAATGTAGAGACGACAAAGGTTAGCACACTTTGGCAAGGGGGTACTTCTTAATTTGTGCAGCGAATATGATTTAATGATCAATATAATATTGCATGTTTGATTCATCAAAATTGTATGAATTAATATTTTTCAACTTTACATACCATACTTTCATTCTATACATCGATTTATATTTTCAAAAACTTATTGAAAATTCGCAAAATTAACTCTTCTTGTGATAACATTATCCTTTTACCCCTAAGCCCATATGGACGTTTCCAATGTAACCTTTATCGCGCATGTGTAGTGAATCTCCGAAAAACGAAAGGGCGAGGGAGCCATATTGCGAGTGATTTACGAAATTTCCCGACCATATCGTTTAACAATTTTAATTCTCGAAATTCGTACTTTTAAAATGCGATTTTCATTTTGATCTGACCGATTGTTAATGTTCTATAGTTTACAGTCAAGTATAGCGGCTTAAATGGGGGACAGTGGTGAAGATATGGAAAATACAGAAGTTACCGAAGTGACGGTCGGAATTACCGACATCTCCGAAGGTCTACCGAGTCCAAATGCCGACGACTCTGCCTTCGCGAATGATTCCGTTTCAGTATCGTCTGGTCAAATTAGCACTTCTGCTGTTACCGAACATGTTTTTGCAGCAACACCTACAGGAATATTCACTGCTAATGGACTGCCTGTTCAAGTGCAAGATGGTGCCCCTCTGAAACCAAGAATAATTGCCGTGGTACAGCAGGCTGATGCAGCAGCTGCTCTTGTTGACGGTTTAAAGACTCCGGCTACCCCCTGCACTCCGTCGTCGCCATCGGGGGAGAAGCGGCACTATACGTGGGACGACACCGTACACTTGGACGTGCTGCCAGTGAGATGCAGAAACAACGGTGCAGAACTGTTCAAATCAAAACTAGGTTCTGGTAGGTGTAACGCCTGGGAAATAAATGCAAGACATGCAATGAGGTTTTTCAGACTCATAATTCACCTTTTGTATCATTGATAATTAATCGCATGCAAAAAAGAATAGAAACATTTTAATACTAGATCTGGTCAAACACAAACATGACAAAGGGCATGATTCCATGAAGGGTAAACTTCAAATTCAATCTGCCCTGGGGCTGGGCGCATTTCACCAGCATGACCAGGAAAAAAATTTAAAGGGGGAAAGAAAAAATAAAGAACATAAATAAAAAGGGAAAACAGAAGGCAAGAAGCGCAGGAAAAGAAAGATACGAAGAACACATGTGAGAAAAGAAGAACAAATCATCCCAAAATACTTACTTTAGATTGTGTAGTATTTAAGTAAAAAACTAAGAAAGTAAATGTAGCTTAACGTTAAATATAATTAAAAGGGCAAGAAAAAAAGAACTTAATAACACCATCTGGCTGCCGAGGATTGAAATAAGAAACTAAAGATGGGTGGCCTGCATGTATTTGTACTGTTCCCATATGAAATCCAATTTATAAGCTTGCAAAATTTATGCAATAACGGCCCCTTGCAGTAGGGGCTCTTCATCTGTAACCTAAAGGGCTTGAAAACGGCTCCTGCGTTGGACCCTTCTGGCATTAGGCTTTATGTTGAAGGGCTGACATATGGGGGGGGGGGCTTAAAGGGGAAGTTCACCCTGAAGAAAAGTTTGTTGTAAAAATAGCAGAAAAAATAATAAAAAATATTGGTGAAGGTTTGAAGAAAATCCGTTAAAGATTAAGAAAGTTATTAGAATTCAAAGTTTTGGATTTGTGACGTCATATGCGAGCAGCATTCCTACATAGCGAATGGTAAAAAATCAATGAATTTCAAATTTTGTATGGTTCCTGATGACTTTATTTTGTTTTCTATTTATGATCGGGTGTGAAATGATTTGTCTATTGATATACAAAAGGCACAGTAAAAACCGTTTTCAATTTTCTGAGAAAATGACATTTAAAAGATTTTTTACCACTTGCTTTGTAGGAGTGCTGCTCGCATATGACGTCACAAATTCAAAACTATGAATTCTAATAACTTTCTTAATCATTGACGGATTTTCCTCAAACCTTCACCAATATTTTTTATTATTTTTTCTGCTATTTTTACAACAAACTTTTCTTCAGGGTGAACTTCCCCTTTAATCGGTTCCACAGTCAAGGGGAAAAAAAATGAAGGAGATAACGAAAGGAAGTGAATGGAAAAAAAGGATATGTGATACGTTATTTGCTGCATATGAGGTTAAAATCTATCAAACAAACAATTTGAATCTTATTTCAAAGAGCTTCTTTTTTTTTCTGGCTCCCTGTATGCTGGGGACTGTTTGCAAATTTTGCCACATTTGTTGTGCTCCATCAAGATATTTGATTCATTACGCAACTGCGTTGAAGTAATATGTTGTGTAAAAGCTATATACCCGCAATTCGATTAAAGATAGCGGCCATCTGTAAGGTTAGAAGTGGGTTAATATCAAGAGGTTTCCGGGGTATCTGCCCCAGGACTCCACCGGCATAGCACTGGCATGCAGTTGGAAGTGTTTGGCCCATGGCCCCAAATGTTCTACAACAAAGGCCAAAAAGGTAAAGAATAAATGAAGCTGACAAGAAGATAGACCCATGCTAGGGGGCATTTGGACCTTCATAATATTGAAAAAAGCTCCCAGAGTAGTTGGGTTTTCAAGCATCATTGTATAAAATCCACATATATTTCATCAAAATTTTTACTCTATAGTTATAATTTGTGATATCTGAATGGCAATTCAACAACAACTAATTTCTCTTTAAAACAGGTGGGAGAGGCAAATGTGTCCGCTACAATGATCAATGGTACACGCCATCGGAGTTTGAGTCACTTTGTGGGAGGGGTAACAGCAAGGACTGGAAGAGAAGCATCCGGTTTGGAGGTCGAACGCTTCAGTGTCTAATCGAGGAAGGCATCATCCAGCCCCATGCAGCATCCTGTACCTGTGCATCTTGTTGTGATGATGATGGAGTGGTAAGAAGCGACTTTAGTTTATTAAGCTTTAAGAACTAGGGTTTACGTTTAATTGTTCTAATTCCAATTCGTCCAATTGCCAACTCGTCTACTATCATTGGTCTGCTATCAGTTTGTCCACTATCCACGTGGTATAATTGCCATTTCATCCACTCACCATTTCGTCTCATAGCCATTTGGTCCAATAGCCACTTAGTCCATGTACCATGTGGTCTAATTGGACCTAGTGCTAATTGGGCAAAATGAATGAAAACAAAATAGATGTAAGACCAGCTGGTTATCAGATACATTGGTCATAGACGAACTGATGATTAGACAAAGTGATTGTTTGACCAAATGGTATAAAGTGGACTAAATGGTTGTAAGATGATATGTTGATGGATGGAATGGCATTAGACTAAATGTAGTTAGACCATGTGATTAGGTAGGTAGTGGATGAGTTGGCAATAGACGAATCGGCAATTAAAGGGATGGTCCGGGCTGGAAATATTTATAATCAAAATTAATAGAATAAAATTCAAAGTGCAAAATGCTGAAAATTTCATCAAAATTGGATAACAAATAACAAAGTTATTGAATTTTAAAGTATATCAATATTTTGTGAAAACAGTTATTTGCACATCATCATGAATATTCATTAGGTGGACTGATGTCACATCCCACTTTCCTTTCTCTTATGTTATTGCATGAAATCATAAATGTTTTATTATTCTATACATGTGTAAATGATGTGTATCCATCATGATGAAATAAGTTGCGGCAATGAATAACTAATGCACTTAATCAGTTGTCAATCCAATTGTTTTAGTTCTTGGTAGAAAATTTATGAAAAAAACGTAATTTCATATAATAAAATACAAAAGAACAAGTGGAGATATGACATCATCAGCCCACCTAATAAATATTCATAAAGACTTGCCTAGAACTGTTTCACGGGAATAATGCAAATCTTTAAAATTCAATAACTTTGTTATTTGTTATCCGATTTTGATAAAATATTCAGCATTTGGCTTTGTGAATTTTACTCTATATATTGAGACATGAATATTTCCTGCCTGGACCATCCCTTTAACCTTAAGATCAGAAGTCATCTGTGCCAAGTATTTTAGCAGGAGGCCTGTTGTAAAGGCACCAGGGTAAAAAATTGCACAGGTTTCAAGATGATTTTTGCATCGTACAACATACAAGAGGTGTACTCATGTATCATTACTAATTAGATATTATGAAACTTCCATTACTGTTTCTCTTTGAGAGATTAAGTCATAGTCAAGCTGTCATCAAATGCCTTCAACGTGAGTTTCCAGTTTAAATCTGTACTGAGAGCTTTAAACTAAGCTTTATGATCGAGTGCATGAAATGACAAGAAAAAATGAATAAATTTAAAGTTGTAAGAACTTTAATAGAAAGAAAAATATTGATACTCTCGTTGTGTTTTCTGGTTTTCTAATCTAAGATTATGTCATTATCTCTTTGTGCTTTTGATTTTACTTCTCACAGGAATTGTGTTTTAGGGCTGTGTTTGATCTGATTTCATTCCATTTTTTTGTGGGGGGGGTGAGACACCTACATGTACCAAAAAACATCCCAAATATGTTGCATTGCCTAGGCCTGCTAAATATATGATGAAATTATTTGGTTGCCCTAGTTATTTACTGGTTTCTTTTTTTGTTTTTTAGTCTGGACCAGTCAGACTCTTTGTTCCTTACAAACGGAGGAAAAAAGACGAGAGGGAAAGCCTGCCCTCTACACCTACTTTCAAGAAGAAGATGCCCAAGTTAAAAGATGGTAAGATTCTAGCATTTGTACATTTCCACCATCAGAAATGACCAAGATATTCAAGTGATTTCATCTTCAAATCCCTCCCTTTTATGCTGAAAATAACATTCTTTTATGAAACCCATTTTCTAAATTCTGCATCGAAATTTTGTGCTATAAAATTGAATGTGACATCTCTGTTCATCACAAGAGGATACCATTTTAAATCCCAAATACCCTTCACAAATACATGTATATTAAAAATTCACATGTAATGCAAGGCTGGATTGAGCGTAGCTCCATATATTCTACTTTGCTTTATATATGGTATTATTACCCTGTCCGAGGTGAACAAACGTATTGGTCTGAAAGTATTCAGTGCATCTATAGGACTATTTCACCTCACCTGGGCCGCATGCATTTTTCTGCATCTCTTTTTCTCTTCCCCTCTCCCTATATATTTTTCTTTGTTTCTCTCTCTTACTCTCCTCATTCATATTATCTTTCAATGCTCCCCTCCTTTTACAGTTGCTGCCTTAACAGAAGATGGCCGATCCATGTCACTGGAAAGTCAGAATGGGTTAGGTATGGGCGATACTGCCCTGACCTTGGCATCGATGACTCCCACCCTTGCCCCGACCTTGACACCCTTGACCCCTCTGTCCTCTATACCTCCGATGACCCCTAATACACCCAAGGCACCGGATTTGGAGATGCAGCACTGGTGGCACCTCGAAGAGGTAAGAGCGCTCCTGTAATTTTCTAACACCAAAGTTAATAGTCAGTGGGGTGTCAGGTTTCTTGGGGAATGGATTATTATATGTTGACCCCAAACTCTGAAGCATTGAAAATAATATTAATAATGAAAATAGGCATTTATATTGTGCCATCTATTTAGAAATAATCTATTCCGAGGCACATTGTTATGTGCCCCAGCTTTAAGCTCAAGCAGCCTTCCGGTGCATTTCAAGGGATTAATCCTGAATTAATTACACAATTCAGCACTTTGTAGTAAGCGTGACACATAGTTTGATCTTACCGATAACCTGTATACTCACAATCACACATATATGTCAGCCTTATGATCAAATGCTACCCTTGTGTTACGTATACCTATTCACCTAATATATATCAACCAGGGGAAAAAATGACACAGTGGGTCCGGACAATCGTTCCCAGAATGCTCAAAAGAGCCCTGGAAACCCCCCCCCCTGCAATCTAAAAGTTTATCCAATGTTGCATATTTATGCATAGGCCTGAGTCGGGTCCGAATTTTTTGTTCCTGAATCCGTTGGTGTTGTGCCGGTTGGAATCTGGTATCCCGATAAATGAATTCACGACCGGGAAAGTGCAAAGAAGTCACAGATTACAATATTGATTTCATTTTTAAAGAAACATTCAACAACAAAAAAACAAGAAAAATATGAGACGACGGGTAGAAACTTGCCGTGTTTATGTGTTCATCTTGTTCTCTTTGATAGTAGCTAAGCTACATGATGCAATTAGAGTCTGCCGCCCTCTATATTTGTCTCGTAGCTTGGCTACTAAAAAAGAGAACAAGATGGCCATGTAAACATAGGCAAGATTTTTCCCGTCTTCTCATCATATTTCTCTCGGTGGTCACCTGAAATGTGACTAAGAAACCTATGTTGTGATTGGTAAGACTGAATGAAACATACTCAAAGGTTATCTTAAGATATTCAGAAGAAGAAAATGTTAAACTATTATGTATTACATTGTTTTTCCGGAATACCAGAATGGAAAAACAAAACCAGAACCCGCACACATCTGACGGTTCCCGGTATTCCGTCCGTCCCAACCAAGACCTATTTATGCAGTAGGTTGTGAAAAGTAGCACTGAAATATATGAAATCAATTTGTTTATTTTCATTTTCAATGTAGATGGCAACACAGTTGATCCAGCAAGCGCAGCAGCTGAAGCAGATGATCGAGCAAGCCAAGCACCAATCCCAGAGCAGTAAGGATGCTGCTCTTGCTCAAGCCAAGATACAGTATGAAACAGAGAAGAAACAGGTAAAACTCAAGGCTGACAATGGCCCGTATTCTGAAGTCGGGTTTAACTTAAACTCCAGTTTAAAGTTGTGGTTTAAGTATGGATAGCCAATTGTTACATAAATCACTAACAGTAGAGATATCATATTTCAGCTCATTTGGCTCTCAAATCATTCATAGCTGTGGAGGAAGTATAAATAGATGATTGTCATCACCATTGAAGAATCAGGAAAAAGTACAATAAATATAAGAAACATACAACTTAATAAAAAAATTTGACACTTATGGCTTCCCATAATTTTAGCACAGAGTTAGACCATGTTGTAAGTTAAACCCAACTTCAGAATACGGGCCGTTGACTCCAACCTTATCCCCCTCACCTAGTTTTATCAGCCTTTGTCCATGTATACAGACAATGAATACTCATTTTCCGCTCCCTGGTGATAAAAAAAGTCATTTAATACTAATAGCTTTGATTCAATACATGATCATTTCATTCATTGGATTTTATCAGCCTTATCCTTGCACACATACAAAGAATACACATATCCGCTTCCTGGTGATAAAGAGAAAGTAACTTGATTTCTTTGATTTTCAACAGATCATGATGGTCCCAGTCATTGGATTTGATTAGCCTTGTCCTTGCAAACATACAATGAATACCCATTTTCCACTCCCTGTGGATAAATATTGAGTTACTTAATGGCTTTGACTTTCAACAGATCACGATCATCTCAGTCATTGGATTTTATTAGCCTTGTCCTTGCAAACATACAATGAATACCCATTTTCCACTCCCTGTGGATAAATATTGAGTTACTTAATGGCTTTGACTTTCAACAGATCACGATCATCTCAGTCATTGGATTTTATCATCTTTGTATACATACAATGAATACACATTTTCCGCTCCCTAATGATAAAGAAAAAGCAACTTGATGGCTTTGATTTTCACACATTTTCCACTCCCTAATGATAAAGAAAAAGTAACTTGAAGGCTTTGATTTTCAACAGATCATCATCATCCCAGTCATTAAATTTTATCATCCGTTGTCCTTGTACACATGCAATGAATACACATTTTCCGCTCTTTAATGATAAAGAAAAAGTAACTTGATGGCTTTGATTTTCAACAGATTATGATCGTCCCAGTCATTGGATTTTACTACCATTGTCCTTGTACACTTACAATGAATATATATTATCCACTCCCTGTGGATGAATGACACTCAGTAATATTTTAAACTATGAACAGATTCTGGCCGACTCCAAGATGGATGCCTAGCTGCAATTATAAAAAATGTATGCCCATTTCCCTCTCCGTGGGGATAAATAACAACTTACTCTTTTTATAACGAGCATATGCTGGCAGACTCTAAGATGGAAGCTCACATGCAGTTTAATATCAAGAGTGTATCCACATTCTCCACTCCTTAGGAGAAAATAACAAGTCTCTCAATGTTGTTTTTTTAATTTCAAACAGATACTGGCAGATTCTAAGATGGAAGCACAGCTGCAATTATCAAGAGCTCTGATGGAAGCAAAGGCCGAGAAGGACAATGCGGTAGCGCAAGCTTTGGCCCAGGCACAAGCAGAGAAGATAGATGCAGTGGCAGAGGCGAAATCATCTCAGCTCATAAAGGTTAGTGCCCTTTTGGAACCTTTACTGGTTGTAATAAATGTGTAATGTAGTCAGCATACCCAGACTAGTAGTCCCCGAGTAACAAGCTGACATTCCATCTCTGTGAGATGCCCAATCACATACCAGTATGCCAGTGTAGATACCTATGTAACATGCCTCTGAGGAACCACGGTAAACCCCTCACAACTTAAACAATAGGATGCCTGTATTCCATGAGATGCTGAATCATCAACCCACTTGCTACTGAGAGTTGAGTGAATAAACATCTAAAATACAAACCTCTTGTCTCTCGCTTCCTTTGTAATCTGCCTGTATACAAGAACCCACAAATATTACACTGGTTATTATTGGGAATAGCCCATGTTCTGAAGCCTGGTTTAAATTTAGCTTTGGTCTAAGTCTGTTTTGAATTCATGTGAAGCTGAATATGGTACAACACTCTTTAAATTTTACATATCTTATGTTTACTCTGTTGTTTCATTCTGCTTCAATGATGAAAACTATTTTGGTTATTTTTCCTGGACAGTCCATAATGGTTTGAGTTCCAAATGTGATGAATTGAGTCTCTACTGCTTTTAAAGATAAATTCCAGTTTTGGTAACGATCTCAAAATGACTTTTTACAGAATCTAATATAATGACCACCCAAGTGTCTGTTTGTATGAATAGAAAATATGTGCCAAAGGATTCTGGGAGAAACTGTGTAATTGCTGAGAAATAAGCAAAATAAGCGCGGATTCGGTCACTTCCGTCGGGTCTTTATTTCAGCAATAATAATACACTGTCCCACGTGTGCCTATTTGTGTTGGTGATCTTCAGTATGAACGTTTTTCAGCGAAGATTTCAAGATTTCACAAAGGTCAGTTTATGTAACTGTACCAGATCTTCATCCTCGATGATATACTGACAATTAAGCCTGGTTTTACAGACTATCTCATGAAATCAGTGTTTACTGCAACTACTGGAATTTCTCTTTAAGTTAGGCATCACTTTTGAAGCAAACCTTTATACCAGAGTTTTAACTATCTAAAACAAAACTTTATACCAGGGTTTGAATTAAAACTGTTGGTCAAAATGCAGGTTACTTATTGCAGAGGATATTTGTAACCCCCCCCCCCCTGCCAACCAAATTTGCTATCAATTGTATATTC
Source organism: Lytechinus variegatus (assembly GCF_018143015.1). Lineage (NCBI taxonomy): Eukaryota > Metazoa > Echinodermata > Echinoidea > Temnopleuroida > Toxopneustidae > Lytechinus > Lytechinus variegatus. Next base: position 12,070,913 of record NC_054758.1, on the reverse strand, counting down.
TTGACAAATATCTGCACGTATTCCACCTACAATGTAATTATAAGTACAAGCGAAAAAAACCTGCTTCTCAACACTTCGTCGAATATTATATCAAAAAGGTCAATAAAATCTATGTTGTTTCCACAGGCCTGCGCCAACTGTGGCAGGGAAGCAACAAGCGAGTGCACGGGTTGTCATCGGGTGAGCTACTGCAGCGGGTTCTGTCAGCGCAAGGACTGGTCGTCCCATCAGCACAGCTGTGGCCACACCCAAGGGCTCCCCCAGGGGATACAAAGTGTGACAGATCCAGAACCCGATGCCTAGTACTGGACCTGCCATAGTAAATACCCCTAGAACTAGTTACAAAAGCTGAATTCGATAGGGTACTGAAGTCACAATATCGTGCAACACCTTTTCTTGTAAACCGTATCTTCGCAGAGTATGATGAAAAAGCATCCAAACCCAAATCTGTAGTTCATGGATCACTGATTCAATGGGTGTTCGTTTGCTGATACCTTGGGCCACGTTGAATCTATTTGTGTCACATGTGGTGTGTTGAGTTATTTCAGTGTGTTAAGTGATAAGTTTACATGCCGTTTACAATTTCCAAGATTTCATTAATACCCTATGTGTATCCAGAGCTTTTCAGGGTTAATCATTAAAATCTGCTTGATCTTTGATGGACAATGGGTAATTTTATGTTTGGAGATGACCTTTTAGTCAGACCCAGGCCACGTTGCATAAAAGTTACCATTATGGCAATTTTGGCATGCAATGGTAGCTACCATGGTACTGCTAATCAACAGCCAATCAAATCAAGGATTCCATGCAAGTTACCAATGGATAGCAAAGTTATCATAATGGTAATTTTTATGCAACAGGGCCCAGAACCGACAACAATGAACTTTGTCACGAAAAGCTCCAGGATTAATTT